>NW_027507785.1:33482553-33667553 GCF_037356315.1 Lithobates pipiens
AATAAATAAATTAAGAAAAATAAAAAAAATAAAGAGGGACAAAAATGCACTGGAACACACATGTCCAAAATAAATAAAATAAAATAAATACATTAATTAAGAGAAAAAGAGGGGCAGAAATGCACTGGAACACACATGCCCTAAATAAATAAAATAAAACAAATAAACAAATAAAAAAAAAAGAGGGGCAAAAACGCACTGGAACACACATGTCCTAAATGAAATAAAATAAAATAAATTAAGAGAAAAAGAGGGGCAAAAATGCACTGGAACACACATGTCCTAAATAAATAAAATAAAATAAATAAATTAAAAAAAAAGAGGGGCAAAAACGCACTGGAACACACATGTTCTAAATAAAATAAAATAAATAAATAAAGTAAAAAAGAGGGACAAAAATGCACTGGACTGCACCAAAAACGCATCAAAAACACGCATGCAGAATAGCATCTGGAACGCATCCGGACTGTGTTTCTATGGTGTGAACTGGCCCTTAAAGGTAAGGAAAAAAGCAGTAAAAAAAAAAAAAAAAGCACTGGACTGCATCAAAAAAACTTACCAGAAACGCATAAAAAACGCACTGGGACGCATAAAAAAAATGTCAAAATCGCACATGCAGAAAAGCATCCTGGAACGCATCCAGACTGCGCTTCTATGGTGTGAACCGGCCCTTAAAGAGAAAGGACACATTTTCCACTGCTGGTTACTCTACAAACAAGCAATGCCCACATATTACAGCCGCTCTCTATAGCCGAGCTTCACATGTGACAGACGATCCTTCAGATAAGGTGAATGTCACCAGTAAGTGAAGTTAAACATGCTTGGGACAAACATAGATCTATAGTCAGACCAAAAAAAAAAAGGAGGCAGACTCGATCGTTCTTTTTTTTTTTTTTCCCCGCCGTCGCTCTCCTACGTCTCTGATTTTCGTACCTTTTGAAGTTTGGCTTTCCTGGCGTTGTGGACGAAGCGCCGTCCGAGTTTCTTGGCGTACCAAATGGAGGCGAACATGATTGGGGGTTTCGGACAGGGAGATCCCCGGTGGAGGGTTTTCCAATGTCTCTCTTTCTCTTCTACTCTGGGAAAAATTGGCAAAAATAAAAGAGATGCAGCTCAGATGTCTCAGCTCGGATCTCTCAGCTCGGATCTCTCCAGCTAGGAGAAGAAGAAGAATGGACTGCGTGGGAAGGCAGAGATAGGCAGGCTGCAGGTAGATTTACATATTATTAGGAAAGGGGGGCTCCTCTCCGCCGGTGAAGAGTCTCGTGCCTCCAGCTCACAGCCAAGTGCTTGTCTGCAGCTCCCGAGCAAAAGAGACGCCACTGACTACATGTGTGTGTCAGCTGGCTGGGAGGGTGCGTTGGCTGGTAGGATGCTGTCATTTCACCCCTCTGCTCCTTAGGATGTCTTATATATATGTGCCAGCTGTCATGACAGGAGCAATGGGTGGGCACTGCTAACAAGCATATGGGGGGGCTCTACCCATCATTCTGCGGGGCTCAAATCTGATAACCCTGTGCTATGGACTGCTATTTTATTACAGCAGTATAACACAGCACCCTTTACTGGAAGATATTCTATTTTAACCACTTGCCACCCACCATATAGCAAAATGACATCGGCAAAGGGGTTTCGATATCCTGACCGGACGTCATATGACGTGGTCGGGATATCAAGCCGCTGCGTTCCCCCCCCGGGGGCATGCATCATGGCGATCGTTGTTGCAGCGTGTCAGTCTGAGTCTCCGACAGACCACCAGGGAAATGCCAATCAGTGCCACCCTAGACCACCAGGGAAATGCTAATCAGTGCCCAGGCAGCTGCCAATCAGTGCCCAGGAAGCTGCCAATCAGTGCCAATGAAAAATGCCTGCCAGTGCCACCAATGATGCATATCAATGAAATCTATCAGTGCCAGCCATCAGTGCCCATCAATACCGATCAGTGCCGCTTTTCAGTGCCCAGTCAGTGCCACCCATAAGTACCCATCAGTGCAGCCTTTCAGTGCCCATCAGTGTCGCTTATCAGTGCCCACCAGTGCAATCTATGAGTGCCCATCAGTGGCATATATCAGTGCCACCCATAAGTACCCATCAGTGCAGCATTTCAGTGCCCATCAGTGTTGCCTATCAGTGCCCACCAGTGCCACCTATGAGTTATCATCAGTGCCATATATCAGTGCCATCCTTAAATACCCATCAGTGCAGCTTTTCAGTGCCCATCAGTGTCGCCTATCAGTGCCCACCAGTGCCACCCATAAGTACCCATTAGTGCAGCCTTTCAGTGCGCATCAGTGTCGCCTATCAGTGCCCACCAGTGCCACCTATGAGTGACCATCAGTTCCGCCTATCAGTGCCCATCAGTGGCCCATATCAGTGCCACCAATCAGTGCTGACCATAAGTGCCACCTCATCAGTGCCATCTAATTGGTGCCACCTCCTCGGTCCCGCCTTTTACTTGCCCATCAGTGCAGATTATCAGTGCCCATCAAGGAAGGAGAAAACTTACTTATTTACAAAATTTTATAACAAAAACAAAGAAAACTTTTTAATTTTCAAAATTTTCGATCTTTTTTTAATTCATTTAGCAAAAAATAAAAACCGCAGAGATGATCGAATATCATCTAAAGAAAGCTCTATTTGTGGGAACAAAATGATAAAAATTTAATTTGGGTACAGTATGGCATGACCACGCAATTGTCATTAAAAAAGTGACAGCACTGAAAGCTGAAAATTGTCTTGGGCAGGAAGGTGCGAAAGTGCCCGGTATCGAAGTGGTTAAAAATGTAACTCCCGTTTTTTTCATTAAAAAAAATTTAAAATTCTACTCGCCCACACACCCCACCTCTGTATCTGCCTTTATTAACCTGGAGTAACCCTTGAAAAAAAAAAAAGTTTTTGTTCTCAGGGAATGCCTGCTAAATACAGTAAAACCTGGGACCGTGAGCATAATACGTCCCAGAAACATGTCTGTAACCCAAGGTACTCGTATATCAAAGCGAATTTCCCCACAAATGGAAACCTCCACAAACGGGCATTGGATGCAAAATTCAGCAGGAGCTACAGAGTATAAAAGAGGAAGCGAAACATGCTTGTAATCCAAAGCACTTGTATATCAAAGCGAATTTCCTCATAAGAAATAATGGAAACTCAAATGATTCGTTCCACAACCATTTATTCATAAGTCCTTCAGTTTATAGTCCATAGAAAAAGATTATAGCAATGTGACCAGGTTGTGTAACCATAAAATCTCCACCCACAAATGGAAACCTCCACAAAGGGGATTAGAAGCAAAATCCAGCAGGAGCTACAGAGTATAAAAAAGAAGAGAGGCGCCTTTAAGTGTAGCAATATGGTTACATTTAATGAAGGTACAACATTTAGCAACTCACATGGTTGATGAATAAAAGAGCGCATCTAAGTATGCAGGCATCTGGGGAAAAGATGTCCACGTAGACCAGGGGTCTCCAAACTTTCTAAGCCAAAGGGCCAATTTATTGTCCTTCAGACTTTCGGGGGCTGGACTGTGGCCAGTGGGAGTAGAAGACACCCCATCATGAACAAGTGCCTCATCTCCGGCTCGCACAGCTCAGGCCTTCCCAAGAAGTACTGACAGATGCTTTCGCAACTGTGGACAGTGGGGTGATGTCATACACACCTGGTGGTCCTGCCCAGGACTGGTGGGGTTCTGGTCTAGGGTTTTTGGTTTGCTGCAGACACTCTTCCATCTAACAGTCCGAAGGGAGGCTAGGCTAGCTCCTCTGCCACGGACGTACGCAGATCTTTTTTAAGGGGGGGGGGGCATCATTTTAGGTCACCCATGCACCTCCCCTTTTCCACAATGTCATGATCACATTATCATGGTCAGAGACTGCAGACATTGTACAGTCCCTAGGATAAGTAATGGATAATGGCCAACAGGTCCTCTTACCAGACCCAGCGAAACTACAGCAGTGATTCCTCCGGCTGGACGATGGTCTCTGGCTGGTGGCCATGTTTGTGTAGCCGATGATGTAATTTTCCGTTAGTCTAGTGAGACACTGAAGATGCCGGAGTTCCTCCTCTTCCTTCTCTTTTCTCC
Source organism: Lithobates pipiens (assembly GCF_037356315.1). NCBI lineage: Eukaryota > Metazoa > Chordata > Amphibia > Anura > Ranidae > Lithobates > Lithobates pipiens. The sequence goes on from NW_027507785.1 coordinate 33,486,632, forward strand.
TCCTCCTGTCCCGAGATATATGAATTAGATGGCGTCCATGGTATTGCTGGGTCCGAATTGCGGTGGTCCTCCACTGGTAGGGGGAGTTCTTGGGGGACCTTGTGTATCTCCCTCTCTGCTGGTAGATACCCTGGGCATTAGGGGGGTCCCAAAGTCCCTTCGTACTATATGGTCTTCTTCCCTATGGAGCCTCATGGGCACATCTCACTCACTGATCCCCTCATGGAGGTGGCAGGTCCCTCAGAACCCCCTACTTCTCATGCTTGCGCTGTCCTTGAGTTATTGGTATCCCGGGTGGAAGTAGCGTGTGGGCAAAGACCCAGGAGGAAGCGTCCCCCACCTTCCCCTGCTCAGTCTGTCTCATCTGATTCTGAGCCTGATGCTGCCGGGGATGAGGCCCGTCCAGGGGAGTCTAATATCTCACCTCCCGATAGTGAGGATGAGTCTTCCGCAGTCTCAGCAGCGAGTGAAAAAGCACTGGTGGACGCACTTGTTACTGTGGTGTGGGAGACTCTAAAGATGGAGGATGCAGCTAACAGGGAATCGTACACCAAAGGTGTTTCCTTATCTGCCTTTATTTGATAGGTTTATAAAGGAATGGGAACAACCAAAGTCACCCTTGTGGTTACCAAACGTTTCTCAGTACACTACCCCTTTTAAAAAATCACTTTAAAAAAGTGGACTACCCCACCAGTGGTGGACCTCCTGTTTCCAGGTTGAATAAAACAACCATGATCCCAGTAGAGGAATCCCTGTCCTTTAAGAAAGCCCTCATTTATCGACCGCTTGTTTGGGGCTACCCTGGATGACATCATTAAGGATGTCACAGAGGGGAAGAGTACCTTGCTGTCTCAATCTAGGAAAGGGAAGGAACCTTGTCGTAGATGGGGGCCTCCCTTCTCAGCCCATAAGAACCCTTCTGGGCTCCCCCGGGATTGCAGAGAAAGGAAAAAGATCTCTTCCCGGGAAGTTCCAGGCAATCTTGGTCTGGTAAGCCTAGAGCATGCTTCTCTGGCTCCAATCACAAGACTCCTTCAGAATGAAGGTCTGCCCTCACCCATTACTGGGGTGGGGGGACATCTTCGCTGGTTTCCAGATTCATGGAATTCCTTTGTGAACGTCAAGGTGGTTGACAAATTGAACCTTTTGGGGGGGTACCAAAGAAGGGGGACAGAGTCCGTCCACTTCGGGGGGCCCTGTGTCTCCTTGTGTGGGTTTAATTCCTGTAAAACTTCAGGTGACGTCCAAAATACCCAAGGCCTCCTCTAGCCCCGTCCAGGAAATTGGGTTACCTGGGTCTGACTCTGGAGTAAATGCTGACCAGGTTAGCAATTTTTCTTCTCAAACGTCGGCCCCTTCAGCAGGTTCTGTTCAACGGGAAGTAACTGGTGCTAGTGATAATCTCACACGTTCATCCTTGATCATTTTCTGTGGCTCGGACCTTAGCTTTTCTTCAACAGGGCGTTGAGCAGAAGTTGGCTTTGAGTACCATCAAGGGCAATGGTGGCCCATGCATTAAGAGTGCATGGGAGTTCTAGGGCTAGAATTATTGCTCTCACTCTACCGATCGCGGCGATACTTCACACCGTTTTCATATGCGGGCGCTACTCAAGTATGCGTTCGCTTCTGCATGCAAGCTCGGCGGGACGGGGACGGGGGGCACATTTAAACATTTCCTTTTTTTTTCTTATTTATTTTAACTTTTTTTTTTTATTACACTGTTCTTTTAAAAAAAAATTAAAAAATTGTGTCACTTTTATTCCTAATACAAGAAATGTAAACACCCCTTGTAATAGAAAAAAAGCATGACAGGACCTCTTAAATATGAGATCTGGGGTCAAAAAGACCTCAGATCTCATATTTACACTAAAATGCAATAAAAAAAAAAAAAAAAGTTGTCATTTTAAATAATAAAAAAAATAAAAAATAAAATTACCCTTTAAGAGCTATGGGTGGAAGTGATGTTTTGACATCGATTCCACCCTGCAATGGTATGGAGACGGGTGGGGGCCATCTTCCCCTCACTCGTCTCCATATCGAGGAGGGGACAACATCTGACCACCTCCACCACTGCCAATGGCTCCAAGCGGCAGGGGGGGGGGGGGGGAGCCTTCTCCCACCGCCAATAGAAGTGATCTTGCGGCAAATGCGCCACAGAGACCACTTTTATGTTGAAATGGACCGCCGGCCGAAGTAGAGGATACCAGGGTTATAGCAGCTAGCTGCTACCATAACAACGATATTCCTCTTCAAAGTAGCTACGTACACCGGTGTGCGGCGGTCCGTGAGTGGTTAAGGTAAAAAGACCTTCTGTAAGCAGCTCTTCCCTCAGCCCCCCCCCCCCCAATACTTACCTGAGCCCCATCTCGATTCGGCGATGTGCACAAGAGCGGAGGCTCTCCCAGCTCTCTCCCTCCTCACTGGCTCAGAAACAGCAACAGGAATTATTGGCTCCTGCTGCTGTCAATCACAGCCTGTGAGGAGGGAGCGGGGAGGGGGGGGGTTGGGTGGGGGTCTGAGCCATGCGTTGTGTGTGAATGGACATACGAGTGGAGTGCCCCCATAGCAAGCTTGTACATAGAACGTCCCAATAAGTTCTTCTTTTTCAAGCGGTTATCCAATCCTGTTTGCTTATGTTGTAATCATCTAAATTGAGCGCCCCAAGTCATCCTTTCACATTGGCACCACTGAGCCATTACAACCATTACAAATACCAAACTGCAGAGATTTGACCAATTTTTCCAGCAATGCTAATTCCTTAAAGCTGAAGTTTAGTATTATATTTTGCCTTCACTGGTTCCTCTCTCCTCCCCTCAGCATGCTAATGAAATGCCTAAATAAAGCCTTTCACTTTTTATGACATACTTTATTTTAGACGCAGTGATGTCATCACTGGGTCTCTGTGCTTCTCTATGCAATGCAGGCAGATCATGGCTGGTGGGAGGAGCCGGCAGAGGGCTGTACATGGCTTTCTGAAAACATCACAGCACCCGGCCTCAGTACTCCGTTCAAGAGTCCTCAGCCCTGATACAAGTAGTGGGCTGGCTCTTGGGGGGAGTTAGCAAATACGAAAAGGCATTCATGATTGGATGTAATTCTGGGAGGAATGGGCGTTCCTAGGCAGTATTTGTACTCAAACCACCCTAGGTGATGCTGAGCCTCCATTATGGAAAGAAAAAATCGGAATACAACAAATGAAAGGGGTGGGCCAAGTGAAATTAGAGTAAACCATTTCAGTAAAGAAAAGGAGCCTGTACAACTGTGCAAACTGAAAGGGAAGCCCGGAAGTCCCCTTTAAAGTATAGTTTGCATAGTAAACTGTGTTTATAGGGTTCAGTTTGGGAATGAACAGGAAGACCCCTCAGCACAGAGCAGTTCCTGTTTATTCACAGACCAGTGCAATTGTGGCTGCAGAGAACGGGACTGGGGAATCTCTGTCCTCACTCCCTTTCTCTGTTTCAAAATTGAGACATCAGGGGTCAGATTAGAGATTTCACCAGAGCACCCAAATGGGGCTCCAAAAAAAAAATGTATAAAAAATAAAAATGGTATTGTAAAAAATAAAAAAATTGTAAAAAACAAAAACAAAACTACTCACACCAACCTCTGTCCTACTGACAGCATCAACTGCTCTACTGACTGACAACATCCACTTCCCTATTGACACCAATCACTGCCCTACTTTGACTGTCCACTGGTCTATAGACTGACACCATCCATTGCCCTACTGACAACAACTGCTGCTCTACTGACATCTTCCACTGCTCTACCTAATGAAACCAACCACTTCTCTACTGGCACCATCCACTGCCCTACTGACACCATCCACTCCCTTACTTATAACAACTGCTGCCCTACTGACACCGTCCACTGCTCTACCTAATGAAACCAACCACTTCTCTACTGGCACCATCCACTGCCTACTGACATTGTCCACTGCCCTACTGACACAAACCTCTGCCCTACCCTCTGCCCTACTGACATCATCCACTGCCCTACTTACACCAACCACTGCCTTACAGACTGACATCATCCACTGCCCTACTTACACCAACCACTGCCTTACGGACACTGTCCACTGCTCTGCTGACTGACACTACCCACTGCTCTACTGACACCATCCACTGCCCTACTGACAAAAACCTCTGCTCTACTGGCACCGTCCACTGCCTACTGACACTGTCCACTGCCTTACTGACACCATCCACTGCCCTACTGACACCGTCCACTGCCCTACTGACACTGTCTACTGCACTACTGACACAAACCTCTGCTCTACTGGCACAATCTACTGCCTACTGACATTGTCCACTGCCCTACTGACATAAACCACTGCTCTACTGACACCATCCACTGCCCTACTGACACCATCCACTGCTCTATTGACACCATCCAATGCTCCACTGACTGACACCGTCCACTTTTAAGGTAGGCCAAGTTCATATTTTTACAGTAGCATTTGTTTTATTAATCTAAGCATATTGTATGGGTACAAGAATGATTTTGTTTTATTTAACCATGACCCTTTAAGCCCCTCCCACTGTTAATACAATTTGGCTACACCCATTGTTGACCACAGTGCAGTCACCCAAAGGTGTCCCAGGTCTTTTACAATCCTATAAGTGTATGAAGAACAAAATTTAACTTGCTGAGCGCCACTAAAGTGTTCGGGTTTGGCTTGAAGAAGAGGTGGCAACCCTAAGTATGGATTACTCCACAAAACCTACAGTTGCAGAGGTCAGTAAAGCATATTTTACTGCTTGTTAAGAATATGAAAAAAAGAAAGTACCATAATGTCCACAGCCTGGCCACAGTTCTACTCAATAATTCTGCACACTGTTCCCAACCCCTCTATGACAGCACCTGAAGCTGCCAATTGGCTGCTCATAGTTATGAATGTTTTGTTTTCACACATTCGCTTTCATTCTCTCTGGGTGTCAAGGAGCCACTGATTTGAATACCGTCACCTATGCCAAAGGAAACCAAGAGGAATTGATACACAATTGTAATAAAATAAAAAAATAAAAACAGCTCATGCAGTGCGGTCTCAATTCAGGTTCCTCTTTATCCCTTCTTTTCTGCTCTTTGATTTTATGACTGCATGGCTAAAATTAAACCAGACGGAGCATATTTTTCATGTTGAGTTCTTTCCAGAACAGTGACATCCTAGTCAAGGCATCGTCTAAACTCCTCATCTGCTTCCTAGACTGACTCGCTAACTGGTTTAACGGTGGCACAATTGTCAGACACAAGTCAGCCCCATTGCAGCTTCTCACTTTGGGCTCGTTCACACTTGCTTTTGTCTCTGAAGAGTGATCTGAATGCAGACAGCATCGCTGTTGTGTCGCATCCTTGCTTTAACTTCTAGAACCCCATATTAGTGTCACGGAATCACTTCCCACACTCTGCTTGAGTGCTTCAATTCATATACCGCTTCCTCCCAGTCTGCATATAGATATCAAATATTACAGTAGTTTGCAACCAAGAACTAGGCAGTACTCGTTTTGGCTGCTGCACTGGAACATGAACTGTTTATTTGAACAAAGGCACACAGATATACACTCAGTGGACACCCCCCCCCCTTCTTTGCATAAATGAAACAGGGCAGGATAGACTTTACCTCAACCAGTAGCATGACACAAGTATATTCAAACTTTTCATCAGACTGTCTTTGGGAGGGGCTGCTGGAGAAATCCCCCCCCCCCTCACAGCTAATCCATAGAGACATATACATCCCATAATAGGTTGCTCCCAAGGCAGACACAAACCATATGAGTATATAGAGTCTACGACAGTATATAACGCAATATACTATATAATATATATATATATATATATATATATATATATATATATATATATATATATATATATATATATATATACACACATACACATACAATATTCCATTGTGGTTGTACAGTGAGTCAGACTGGGGTTCTCGATCACCCTGTGCCCCTAATAGACACAGGGTCACTTACATACAGAAGGGGCCGGGGGAGCTGAACAAGGAGATTCCAGTGCTCTCCAAGGTAAGCTGGGTTCCACAAGTCCCCCGCCCAAAGTGGCTCCCGTCACAACTAGTATACCACAGCCATGTGCATTGCCCACAGTTACAAGGTGCTTGCAGAGAAGCCCCATTCACTTAAATGGGTTGTGCATGGTGGGCTCTACACCTGCCAGAAAGTGACAGGTGGTATAATTCTTGCCGCTGCTGCAACATGTGTACATGCCTAGCTGCTGCCTCTGAAGCTAAAGGGGGAAGGGTTGGAGGGCTGTAGAAACAGGGGAGTCAACTGCAGGGTTCTACTGCACCCCAACCCGTTAGTGTAAAGAAGATCTTAGGAAATGCTTATGCCTACCTGCAAAAAACTGATGGCATTATCTCCGCCTTGGCAAAGTCCACTGGACTTGAACCTTTTTTTTTTTTTTTAAGTTTCTCAGAGGTCCATTTAAAGTATAACTACCTTAAGTAAATATTCAGTGATAAATGATGCACAAATACACTACGACTTTTTACCATATAGCTATTACTTGTATGGTTAATAATGTCTGGTCTTATTTAATCTAAAAAAATGATGGGGGGGAGGGGGGGTGCACACATACCATGAGAAATGCCTGAAACCAACATTTGACCAACATGTCCAGGTATGGCCTATGCTCCTCTTCATAGCCTTGAAGACTACTCATTGGGAAGTAAGTCTAGATACTCCTTACCCCATCCTCCATCAGAAGAAAAAAGAAGGCCAACGTGTTTTGGAGGTTTAGATACTCTCCTCTTCATCAGGACAATTGGATTATATATTCTCAAGTATTGTTGGACTGAATTTCAAGTATAGTTGTGTATATACAGTATATAAATCAGTAAAATCTCACATCATTTTTTTTTTTTGCAAGAAAACTACTTACAACCCCCAAACATTACATATTTTTTTTTAAGTGGAAGCCCTAGAGAGTAAAAGGGTGGGTGCTGCATATTTTTATGTCATACTTTAAATGAGCAGCGATTTTTCAAAAGCAAATTTTTACCAAAAATACATTTTAATGAATCGTGAATAATGAATGCACAAAAACACAATAAAACATCCATTTTTTTTTTTTTTTTTGGTAAAACATACAACATGATGTTGAGCCAAGTAAATAGGTACTAAAAATGTATGGCCCATGGAATGGCGCCAAACTACAGTGGCGAAAAATCGCAATGCTTTAAAGGCCTTTACAAGCTACTGGTTTAGAGTAACACAGGAGGTCTGGTGCTAGAATTATTTATTTTGCTCCAATGTCTGTGGCAATACCTCACATGTGTGGGGCGATCGCCGTTTACATATGCACGCGGGACCGATGTGTGCATGCAACTTTGCAAGCAAACATGGGGGGAGGGGGAGGGATAGGGGCTTGTTAAAACATTTTTCTATCATTTATTAGAATTTTTTTTTCACACTGTAATTTTAACTTTTTTTAATCAACTTTAATGAACAACATCCCATGTGATAGCATGAAGCCGAAATCGGAAGTGACAAAGTCCTTGTTGCTTCTGATTTCTTATGTCTTGCAGCAGAAGGAACAGCATCTGTTCCTTTCACTGTGTCTCAGGATGCCGCCGGTTGCATCTTTACCAGGCTCTTGGATTGATTGGAAGGAGGTGGCAGGAGGGGAAGAGACACACTTTCACCTGTAAATGTAATCCAGCAGCTCTTTAGCCACTTGGAATACTTTTACCAGCTTCAGAATTGGCGGCTGCAAAAAAAAAAAATCTCTCGATATCAAGCTTCCCATTCAAGGACATACAGGTACATCTTATGGACATGAAGTGATTAATTGAGATCAGGAATATTTGAGATTACATAATACGCTAACCCTGATGAATAGAAGTGACTGAGCCCCCAATTCATGAAGGGGGCTGGCTTGCTTTTTTTACTACTACTTTCTACTAAACCTACTTTTGCTTCTCAGTTTTTTGTATACAACATTAAAATACAAATGCGCAAAAAAATAAACGCTTTAGACTCTTTGCCAGTGTGGCGCTCTAACGGCTTCTTGTATAGTTTGCCTTTAAAAAGTCAACCTTACAAACGGCGTGCTACCTGTCACAGATTTTATTTAAGGCAGTCAACTACAACTACTGTATTTATTAGCCTTGGGCCGACTAGCCGCCTTCATTATACTGCGGTAGGTTGGCACGGCTGCGTGAATCGCAGTAGGTGTACATCACCCGCTTTAAAAGCTCTGGGGGGCACGCGCATGCCTGCGGCGCTATGCTGGAGCTGATGCATGTGGCCAGCGGACATCGTGGCCTGCGGTCGCTCCTCAATGTAAACAAACAGATCCCTTTTCTGACAGGGGAGGTGAGAGAGATCTGCTGTTCCTAGTGATCAGGAACAGCGATCTCTCTCTACTCCCTGTCAGTCTCCTCCCCCCCCCCACAGTTAGAAACACCTCCCTAGGGAACATTTAACCCCTTGATCGCCCCCCTAGTGTTAGCCCCTTCCCTGCCAGTGACATTTATACAGCAATCAGTGGCTATTTTTACCTCTGATCACTGTATAAATGGAAATGGTACCAAAAAAGTATCAAAAGTGTCCGATCTGTCTGCCGCAATGTTGCAGTCCCCCTAAAAATCTCTGATCACCTCCATTACTAGTAAAAAAAAAAGATAATAAAATGTCATAAATATATTTCCTATTTTGTAGATGCTATAACTTTTGTACAAACCAATCAATATATGCTTATTGCGATATATTTTTTTTTTTAACCAAAAATATGTAAAAGAATACATATTGGCCTAAACTGATGAAGATTTTTTTTTTTGGGATATTTATTATAGTAAAAAGTAAAAAATATTGTTTTTTTTTCAAAGCTGTCTTTTTTTTTTTATAGCGCAAAAAAAAAAAAAATCTGCAGAGGAGATCAAATACCACCAAAAGAAAGCTATATTTGTGGAAAAAAAAAGGACGTCAATTTTGTTTGTTGCACGATTATCAGTTAAAGCGACGCAGTGCTGTACTGCAAAAAAATGGCCTGGTCATTAACCACTTGCCGACCGCCGCACGCCGATGTACGTCGGCAGAATGGCACGGGCAGGCATAAGCACGTACATGTACGTGATTTGCCTCCCGCGGGTCGGGGGCCCGATCGGGCCCCCGCCCGGTGCCTGCGGCGGTCGGTTTTCGTTCGGGAGCGATCCCGGACGAGGGGACGGCCATTCATTCATGGCCACCCCCTCGCGATCGCTCCCGACGAATGGAAATCCCCGGTGACATCACTTCCTCTCCTGTAATGTAAACACAGGAGAGGAAGTGATGTATTCTCTCCTCCGTGTCGGTATTTTTCGTTCCGACACGGAGGAGAGCGGATCAGTGAGTTGCACCAACACATCCCACACACAGTAGAACATGCCAGGCACACTCACACCCCCCCTTTACCCCCCGATCACCCCCCCAATTACCCCTGCCCCCCCAGTCACAGTGACACCAATGTCATTTTTTTTTTTTTTTTTTTTTTTTTGCATTGGTGTCATTTGTGACTGTAATAACTGTTAGGGCAGTTAGGGTTAGCCCCCTTTAGTTCTAATGTACCCCCCTAACCCCCCCAATAAAGGTTTAACCCCGTGATCACCCCCCGTCGCCAGTGTCACTAAGGCTGGGTTCACATTGCAGCGGTTTATGAGAACGAATGTGATTCGCACCGCACTGCAGTGCAAATCACATCCGATCTCTGTGCGATTCGAGTTCAGCCATTCGCCGCACCCGCCGCACCCGCCACACCCGCCGCACCCGCCGCAAATTCGCACGGGACCCTTTTTTTGGCCCGCAGCAGAATCGGATCGCATGGGTGTTCACACCATGCGATCCGAGTTTGCAGATCGCACTGCGATATGCGAACTGATCTGGGGGTGTCAGTAACATTTCACTGACACTCCCAGCAGTTCGCATAGGGCAGTGTGAACTGCCGCCGGGAGGCATGCGATGCGGGAACCCGCCGCGGATTCGCGGCGTTTCCGCATCGCTCCAGTGTGAACCCAGCCTAATAAGCGATCATTTTTCTGATCGCCGTATTAGTGTCACAGGTGACGCTAGTTAGGCAGGTAGGTATTTAGGTTCGCCGCAGCTTTTTATAGCGCTAGGGACCCCCATATACTACCGCATAAAGCCCCCTGATTGCCCCCTAGTTAACCCTTTCACCAGTGATCACCATATAACTGTTACAGGTGACGCTGGTTGGTTAGTTATTTTTTTATAGTTTCAGGGCACCCGCCATTTATTACCTAATAAAGGTTTAACCCCCTGATCACCCGGCAGGTGTCATTTGTGACTAATAACTGTTAGGGCAGTTAGGGTTAGCCCCCTTTAGTTCTAAGGTACCCCCCTAACCCCCCCAATAAAGGTTTAACCCCGTGATCACCCCCCGTCGCCAGTGTCACTAAGGCTGGGTTCACATTGCAGCGGTTTATGAGAACGGATGTGATTCGCACCGCACTGCAGTGCAAATCACATCCGATCTCTGTGCGATTCGAGTTCAGCTATACAGATAGTATGGCTGAATTCGTGTCGCACCCGCCGCACCCGCCGCAAACTCGCACGGGACCCTTTTTTTGGTCCGCAGCAGAATCGGATCGCATGGGTGTTCACACCATGCGATCCAAGTTTGCAGATCGCACTGCGATATGCGAACTGATCTGGGGGTGTCATTAACATTTCACTGACACTCCCAGCAGTTCGCATAGGGCAGTGTGAACTGCCGCCGGGAGGCATGCGATGCGGGAACCCGCCGCGCATTCGTGGCGTTCCCGCATCGCTCCAGTGTGAACCCAGCCTAATAAGCGATCGTTTTTCTGATCGCTGTATTAGTGTCACAGGTGACGCTAGTTAGGCAGGTAGGTATTTAGGTTCGCCGCAGCTTTTTATAGCGCCAGGGACCCCCATATACTACCGCATAAAGCCCCCTGATTGCCCCCTAGTTAACCCTTTCACCAGTGATCACCATATAACTGTTACAGGTGACGCTGGTTGGTTAGTTATTTTTTTATAGTTTCAGGGCACCCGCCATTTATTACCTAGTCTCACTAGTGTACCCCTAAATTTAGGGGTGTCTACTTTCTAAAATGGGGTCATTTGGGGGGGGGGGTTTGTGCCATCTTGGCATTTTATGGCCTTCAAAACTGTAACGCCCTTAGAAAGCCTGAAGGCGGTGCTTGGTTTTTGGGGCCCCGTACGCGGCTAGGCTCCCAAAAAGTCCCACATATGTGGTATCCCCGTACTCAGGAGAAGCAGCAGAATTTATTTTGGGGTGTCATTTCACATATGCCCATGGCATGCGTGAGCAATATATCATTTAGTGACAACTTTGTGAAAAAAAAAAAAAGTTTGTAATTTTCCCGCAACTTGTGGCAAAATATAAAATATTCCATGGACTCAACATGCCTCTCAGCAAATAGCTTGGGGTGTCTACTTTCTAAAATGGGGTCATTTGTGGGGGTTTTGTGCCATCTTGGCATTTTATGGCCTTCAAAACTGTAATAGGTAGTGAGAAGTGAACTCAAAAAATTACGCCCTTAGAAAGCCTGAAGGCGGTGCTTGGTTTTCGGGGCCCCGTACGCGGCTAGGCTCCCAAAAAGTCCCACATATGTGGTATCCCCGTACTCAGGAGAAGCAGCAGAATTTATTTTGGGGTGTCATTTCACATATGCCCATGGCATGCATGAGCAATATATCATTTAGTGACAACTTTGTGAAAAAAAAAAAAAAAAAAAAAAAGTTTGTAATTTTCCCGCAACTTGTGGCAAAATATAAAATATTCCATGGACTCAACATGCCTCTCAGCAAATAGCTTGGGGTGTCTACTTTCTAAAATGGGGTCATTTGTGGGGGTTTTGTGCCATCTTGGCATTTTATGGCCTTCAAAACTGTAATAGGTAGTGAGGCGTGAAATCAAAAATTTACGCCCTTAGAAAGCCTGAAGGCGGTGCTTGGTTTTCGGGGCCCTGTACGCGGCTAGGCTCCCAAAAAGTCCCACATATGTGGTATCCCCGTACTCAGGAGAAGCAGCAGAATTTATTTTGGGGTGTCATTTCACATACGCCCATAGCATGTGTGAGCAATATATCATTTAGTGACAACTTTGTGTAAAAAAAAAAATAAAATTTTTTTTTTGTCATTATTCAATCGCTTGAGGCAAAAAAATAAAATATTCAATGGGCTCAACATGCCTCTTATCAATTTCCTTAGGGGGTCTACTTTCCAAAATGGGGTCATTTGGGGGGGTTTTGTACTGCCCTGTCATTTTAGCACCTCAAGAAATGAGATAGGCAGTCGTAAACTAAAAGCTGCGTAAATTCCAGAAAACGTACCTTAGTTTGTAGATGTGACAACTTTTGCGCAAACCAATAAATATACAATTATTGACTTTTTTTTTACCAAAGACATGTGGCTGAATACATTTTGGCCTAAATGTATGACTAAAATTGAGTTTATTGGATTTTTCTAATAACAAAAAGTAGAAAATATCATTTTTTTTCAAAATTTGCGGTCTTTTTACGTTTATATCGCAAAAAATAAAAATCGCAGAGGCAATCAAATACCATCAAAAGAAAGCTCTATTTGTGGGAAGAAAAGGACGCAAATTTTGTTTGGGTACAACATTGCATGACCGCGCAATTACCAGTTAAAGCAGCGCAGTGCCAAAGTGTAAAAAGACCTCTGGTCATTTACCAGCAAAATGGTCCGGTCTGAAAGTGGTTAAGGAGGCAAATCCTTCCAGTCCTTACATTCAAGTACACCTGTTTTCTTAGATTGTTACTTGTTTGTTGCTCTAAAACAGGAAAAAAAAATTACACTCACCATTCTATTACCTTGGGATCCCACCACAAGCCTACAACATTAGCCAAGAAATGTTAGCTAAACAAGGGGACCTGTGTTTAGGCAAAACCAGTGACTGTCCGATCCTGCAGTCCCAAGGTTTTTTAACTGAGATCATGTGGCCAGTGGGCCAGCAAGTGATCTAGTGACTGCCAGCAAGGGAGCCTCAAGCAGTAGGGTATGTATTATATCGGGGGGATCACGAGGCCCTATAGCGAAGGATGGGGAAAACATGGCTAATATTCGGAAGAGCTTACCAATTTCTGAATTTCGAATATTCAAATTTATGAATTTCCGAAAATTCGCAATTTCAGAAATTTGAAATCTGGAAATTAAAAATTTTTGGAAATTCAAAATTCGGAAATTAGAACATTTTGCAAATTTGAAGATTCAAAATTTTCAAAAATTCTAAATTAGGACATTCGGAATTAGGAAATTCGAATATTCAAAATTTAAAAATTCGAAAATTTGGAAATTTGAAAATCCAAGAATAAGAATGAAAATCTGAAAATTCTAAATAAAAATCAGAAAATTCCAAAACCCAAAATTCTGAAATAATAACTAATAATAAATATTAAATCATAGGTACTGGAATTTCCTTTCAAATTTGGCTGTTAGTGAACGTAACGGGTACGAATTTATCTGAAGTTACGAATTATCTGAAATAATAACTAATGGAACGTAACAATCTAATGATAATAAACAACAAGAATAATAATAATAATAAAACATTTTCATTATTATTATTATTATTTATTATTAATTTGTTCCATTTCATTTGTTTAGATGCGGCATTCGTTATTTTGGATAATTCGTAACTTCAGATAAATTTGTATTTCTTATGCTCTCTGACAGCCACATTTGAAAGGAAATTCCAATACCTATAATTTAATAGTTAGTTATTATTTCGAATTTTATTTCGAATTTTACTGCTTTTCTTACTTTATTCGAATTTTTGAATTTCCGAATATTAGAATTCCGAAAATTGGGAAATTCAATATTCGGAACTCCGAAAATTCAGAAATTTGAAAATCTGAATTTTCGGTTTTCCGAATTTCCGAAAAAAGCAAAAAACGGATGAAACGAAAATAAACACATTTTTTGTCAGTGCACATGTCTATATATCATAAACAATTTATTATAAAAACAATATCCACTCACATGGAAATAAGTAAAGTTGAGTTTGAATAAAGTTGAATTGTTTATGATATATACGCAGAAGCACTCCACTCCTTTCCTTGTTTTTTTTGCTTCTAAATAATACACAATGTTTTTACTTTCTCCATCAGCTCATCCCCAACAGTTTTTACCTTTTGTATGACTGGACCCCCCCCCTCTTAGATTGTAATGAGCAGGGCCCTCTGATTCCTCTTGTACCAAACTGTATTGTAACTGTGCTGTCTGTGTTGTGCAAACTGTTGGTGTTATACACAGTATCTCACAAAAGTGAGTACACCCCTCACATTTTTGTAAGTATTTTATTCTATCTTTTCATGTGACAACACTGAAGAAATGACACTTTGCTACAATGTAAAGTAGTGAGTGTACAGCTTGTATAACAGTGTACATTTGCTGTCCCCTCAAATTAACTCAACACACATTTTCCCTCCCTGGTGTCCACCTGAGCTGGGCTCCCAGGTGTGAGACCCTGACACCCCCCCCCCCCCCAAAAAACACCCCATTTACCCCTGCCTCAGTGATCAGGCTGCATTGATGGGCACTGGTGAGGCTGAGTTTTTGGGCACTGGTGAGGCTGAGTTTTTGGGCACTGCTGAGGCTGCATTTGATGGGCACACGCGAAGGCTACATATATGGGCATTAGTGGGGCTGAGTTTATGGGAACTGGTGAGGCTGTATTTATGGACACTGGTGAGGCTGCAGTTGATGGACACTAGTGAGTCTGCATTCATGGACACTGGGGACGCTTCATTGATGGGCACTGGTGAGGCTGCATTTATGGACACTGGTGAGGCTTCATTGATGGGCACTGGTGAGGCTGCATTTATGGACACTGGTGAGGCTGCTTTTGATGGGCACTGGTGAGGCTGAATTTATGGACACTGGTGAGGCTTCATTGATGGGCACTGGTCAGGCTGCATTTATTGACACTGATGAGGTTGCATTTATGGGCACTGGTGAGGCTGCATTTATGGACACTGCTGAGGCTGCATTGATGGGCACTGGTGAGGTTGCATTTATGGGCACTGGTAAGGCTGCATTTATAGGCACTGGTGAGACTGCATTTATGGACACTGGTGAGACTGCATTGATGGGCACTGTTCAGGCTGCATTTATGGGCACTAGTGAGGTAGCAATTGATGATGATATTAACAAAAATCATCACAAACACATACCGACATTACACACACACAGGAACCATGACACCCAAACAATAGAAATGACTTTTTGGAGACAGGGGTACTTAGGACCATTTTGTAGACCTGCGAGAAACACTGATTTAGGGCACCAGACTAGTTAAAATGGGCAACATGCTTAGATGATAGGCAGGGCTGTCTTTAATATTGATTGGACCCTGGGCAAAACTTTTCTTGCCCCCCCCCCCATGCAGTTTTGCTCTCCACCTACTCCGAGACATACAATAAATAGCAGCTAGACTCAAAATCAGTTTACTGAATCAGATCAGGCAGCTATTGCGATTGGTTGCCAGAGGTTACAGTGTATCATTACCGCTCACTGACTGGTTGCTAGAGGTTACAGCACACATTACAGCTCACTGATTAGTTGCTAGAGTTTACAGCACAAGATTTCTGCTTGTTGATTGGTTACTAGAGATTACTGTGGATATGACCTCAGGGGGGCCTGATATACCTATCAATGCCACCGGCTGCCCCTATTTACATATGAATGGCGCCGCTATTTACATATGAATGCCTGTAATTCACATGTAAACACAGGGTATGCAGGTGAGTCACCTTTACACAACAATAGGGCAGAGCTGGGCAGCATTAGTAGCAGCACTTCACACTGAGATATCGGGACACAGTACAGGACTAAAACCTCAAGGGCTGAGGGAATTTAAACCAGGATAGTCGGCAAGTATGAGGCAGCTGCTTTGGGCCCCACAACAATGACAGGGCCCAGGGCAGTGGCCCCTTTTGCCCTGCCTTAAAAACGGCCCTGATGATAGGACTTCTAAAGTTAGTGATCAGGCATGTTTGTTGGTTTGTATTGTACTGGACAAGTCAGTGGAATGATTACTTCCAATGTTTTTTGCTTATTTTGAACTATTATCAGGTCCATATTTAGACAGAATGTTGTGTAGGCACACCTAAACGATTACGTACTTCTGTATAATTTCCTTCCCTCCCCTTGTGTCATTTGATTATCTCTATAGAATGTGAGATAGAGGGAGAATAGAAGTTTCCTGAACTATAAGGAGTCTTCTAACTCCTCTCTACATCCCCCTCCCCCTATAATTCTGTTGTTGAATTTAGCGATGCATATCCAGAGGGAATATAAAAAATATAGGAAACAAAAATGATGACAATCTGTGATCGGTGCTGCCGGATTTTCCTGCAGACTAGGTCCAACTGAATCAGTCCGTCGGACAATCCGATCGTGTGTGGGCTAATCTGATCGTTTTTCATTTAAAAAATCAGACGGACCTAGAAATAGAACATGTTTAAAATCTGTCCGACTGACTCAATTCCTATCGGGAAAACCGTTCGTCTGTGTGCTGGTCTGACGGACCAAATACAACGCAAGGGCAGCTATTGGCTTCTGGCTATTGAACTTCCTTGTTTAGTCCTGTTTACGTCATCATGTTCAAAACGAACTGACTTTCGAACAGACTTAGTCCATTCATGTGTGGCAAAGTCCCTTTGTTCGGAAAGTCAGTCGGAACTCCGCCAAAAGTCAGTTCGGAAGACCGTCACACCTAGTCTGCCGAAAAGTCCGGTCGTGTGTACACGGCATCAAATACAGCACTAATTATTTTCAATAAAAATGTTTAGTAATAATAATAATAACAATTATTATTATTATTATTACTATTATTATTATTATTATTATCATCAGTGGTAGTATAATTTAACCACTTCAGACCATTTGGCTGGCCAAAGACCAGAGCGTTTATTGTGATTCGGCACTGCTTTAACTGAAAAATTGGTTGGTCGTGCGACGTGGCTCCCAAACAAAATTGATGTCCTTTTTTGCCCACAAATAGAGCTTTCTTCTGGTGGTACCTGATCACCGCTGCGGTTTTTATTTTTTGCGTTATAAACAAAAAAAAAGCAACAATTTTGAAAAAAATCAATATTTATATTTTTAATTTTTGCTATAATATATACCCCCCCAAAAAAATTATATAAAATTTTTTTTTTCCCCTAAGTTTAGGCCGATGCATATTCTTCGACATATTTTTGTTAAAAAAAATATCACAATAAGCGTTTATTGATTAGTTTGCACAATAGTTATAGCGTCTACAAAATAGGGGATAGTTTTATGGCATTTTTATTAATATTTTTTTTTTAACTAGTAATGGCGGCGATCTGCAATTTTTATCGTGACTGCGGCATTATAGCGGACACATCTGACACTTTTGGCACTATTTTGGGACCATTCACATTTGTACAGCGATCAGTACGATTAAAAATGCATTGATTACTGTGTAGATGTGACTGCCAGTAAAGGAGTTAACCAGTAGGGGGCACTGCAGGAGTTAAGTGTCCTAGGGATGTGATCTAACTGTGGGGGGGGGGGGGGGGGGGTGGGCTACGTGTGTCATGACACTGATCACCGCTCCCGATCACAGGGAGCTGGGATCAGTGTCCAGTCACTAGGAAGAACGGGGAGATACTTGTTGACATTAGCATTTCCCTGTTCATCCTTTCCGTGAGACGATCCCCGTGGACATCGAGTCTGCGGGACCCGTGATCACACTCATGGAGCTTGCGGCGGGTGCGCACCCACAATGTCGTGTCTTAAGGGGCAACGTAAAGGTTGTTAATATGCCTGCACGTTCCCTTGTGCCGACGTATATGGGCGTGAGATGGTCAGCAAGGGGTTACATTTTTTAAAAATTATTTTTATTATTATTATTGTTATCCCCGCAGTTATAACCTCTTGTTTCACCTCCCCCTCCCTTTAGATTGTAAGCTCCAGGGCCCTCCTATTCTGTATTGAACTGTATTATAATCGTACTGTCTCCCATTATATTGTAAACTGTTGGTGCTATATAAATCCTGTATAATAATAATAATAATCAAACAAGTAAAAAAATTGACGCTCCCAAACCCTTCACATTGTTAGATCTCTTAAAAAAAAGCAAAAAAAAAAGAAGTTGTTGGCACTGTGTTCAATCAAATACAAGCGTAGCTTTATTATTCCAGACAGGCAAACACAAAACCCCGCCTAGTGCCTCCACCTCCGATTCTTTTCACCCAAAACTGGGCGTAGCCATAGAGAGGTTGTCTAAGGCCGCGTACACACAGGCGGACTGTCTGACGGACTTGGTCCGCTGAACCGTGTTTCAGCGGACAGTCCGCTCGTGTGTGGGCTTCAGCGGACTTTTTCAGCGGACAGTCTGGCGGACTAAGTGTTTCGGAATTTCCGTAATATTGTCCGTCCAAACTTGGTTTCAGCGGACAGTCCGCTCGTGAGTAGGCAAGTTGGACGGACTAAGTATGGCGCATGCTCAGAAAGGATTTACACGGCCGAAGGTTGCATTGCAGTGTATTGGACGTCGTATTTCTAGTCCCGTCGTACGTGCTGTACACGTCATCGCGCAAGCTTTCGGCGGACTGTCTGTTCATCGTGTGTGGTCAAGTCCGTTCATTCAAAAGTAGGACGGACTGTCTGTCGGATTGTCTGACGGACTTAGTTGGACGGATAGTCCGCCCGTGTGTATGCGGCCTTAGCCTAGTATTGAAAGGAGGAGGTCCCAGGTGGATCTTTGTGTTTGCCTGTCTGGAACAATAAAGCTACATTTGCGTTGGACTTTAACGGAGTGCCGGCCGGCTTTCTCTCTCTTTCTTTTGGATCCATATGTAATGATTGGTAAAATAAGACTAGTGATGCACCGAAGTCTCCAAAATGAAATGTGATGTGAAATAATTTATTCACACTTAGAAGACGGATAATTAATATTCATGTCTTACTGCCAGCATCAAATTAATTAAGTCTCATCACTATTCAGCCATCATTACATATGATCTTTGGAAGGAGATTTTAAACATGCACTTCCCTTAAGATACCTGCTTTCATGGAAAGAAAAACTGGGTCATCTATGACGATTAGAACGTATAAACATGTGTGCTCACATGTGGTGGTTGGTGGGGACAATCTAATTGGAATGTCCTCAAAACTGCTACTTTAGTGCTGTGCAGAACAAAAGCTATCAGCAGCCAAACAAAACCAGTCCTTTTTTTAAAGGAGTTAAAGGAAATCAAAACCCCAAGGAAATGTAAGATTGCAGCATATCAGTCCTGGGCACTGGTGAGGCTGAATTTATGGGCACTGGTGAGGCTGCATTTATGGGCATTGGTGAGTCTGTGTTTATGGGCACTGGTGAGGCTGCATTGATGGGCACTGGTGAGGCTGCATTTGGCGGACACAGATGAGGCTGCATTTATGGGCATTGGTGAGGCTGTATTTATGGACACTGGTGAGGCTGCATTTCATGGACACTAGTGAGGCTTCATTCATGGGCACTGGTGAGGCTGAATTTGATGGACACTGATCAGGCTGCATTTATGGAGACTGTGGGGCTGCAGTTGATGGACACAGGTGAGGCTGTATTTATGGCCACTGGTGAGGTTGCATTTGATGGACTCTGGTGAGGTTGCATTTATGGACACTGGTGAGGGTGAATTTATGGCCACTGGTGAGGTTGCATTTGATGGACACTGGTGAGGCTGCATTTATGGCCACTGGTGAGGTTGTATTTGATGGACACCGATGAGGCTGCATTTATGGACACTGGTGAGGCTGCATTGATGGGCACAGGTGAGGCTGCATTGATGGGCACTGGTGAGGCTGCATTAATGGGCACTGGTGAGGCTGCATTTGATGGACATTGGTGAGGCTGCGTTTATGGACACTGGTGAGGTTGCATTTGATGGACACTGGTGAGGCTGCATTGATGGGCACAGATGAGGCTGCATTTATGGGCACTGGTGAGGCTGCATTTGATGGACATTGGTGAGACTGCATTTGATGATATTGCACACAATCAAAAACTACCACAAACACACAGAAATCATCACAAACACATATTGACATTACACACACACACACACACACAGAGGAACTATGACACCCAAACAATAGAAATGACTTGAGACAGGGGTACTTCACCGTAAAAGGTTGAGAAACACTGGTTTAGGACACCAGACTAGTTAAAACGGGTAACATGCTTAGATGATAGAACTTCTAAAGCTTTTTTTCCACCTATCACTTCTTAAAAACGTTTCCCTCTCTCCTCTGGAGGACCAACATTTCTTTAAGTCTTGCACCCATTGTGACCCCTCTATATCAGCCGTACGTGTTTCCACATTAGGCCACAACAATTTTGGCGGTTCTTCTTTCTTGTATTCTGTCTGCTTGACTGGTATGTTTGTTTTTACTTCAATGATGCTCATTCCTGTAACCGTGAATATGAACTTGATATGTGACTTTGTCTCATTATAGCATACCAATATAGCAGTATTACTTTGTATGGTATGACCCTGAAGAAAGGACTCTACACAGGTCAAGAAACGCGTTGGGATTAGTATTGAAGGACCTGCAGTTTTATATCTATATCTGTTATATGACTTTGTCTATGTTGTATATGCAAATCCTTTCCTGGTGTTGTATGCACCACATGTGTTTCTATTACATTTCTTTGTCTTTTTTCATCAATTGCTGATCAGTTACCTCAAAAGTCCCTTTGTATTCCTTGGGGAATGTTTAATTTGGGATGTTGGCAACATATGGGTCTTCTCGGTTGGATTTCTATAAATGACTGTATTTATACAGAGATGACACACAGATGGACTCTATTTACTAATTCAGTGACTTCTGAAGACAATTGGTTCCACTAGATTTTAGTTAGGGGTTATCAGAGTAAAGGGGGGCTGAATACAAATGTACCCCCCCACACTTTTTGCATATTTATTTGTAAAAAATGTTGAAAACCATTTATCATTTTCCTTCCACTTCACAATTATGTTCCACTTTGTGTTGGTCTATCAGATAAAATCCCAATAAAATACATTTACATTTTTGGTTGTAACGTGACAAAACGTGGAAAATTTCAAGGGGTATGAATACTTTTTCAAAGCACTGTATACAGTAATGCTATTGCTTAACGTCACGCCACACCACGCTGCACCTTGCTCTCACACTGGTCCTTTTGTGGTTTTACATTTTAATTCAGATTCTGGATACCCACCAGGAGGAGCTTTGAAGCTAGTAAGCTAGATCAGGGGTCTCCAAACTTTCTAAAGAAAGGGCCACTTCAAACTTTAGGGGTGGGGGGTCGGACTGTGCCCAGTGCGAGTAAACAATGCCTGATCTTTGGTATTAGGGGGAGAAATAGTTGGTGTCAGTGGGAGAATGGTGCAGACTTTTTGTTGTCAGTAGAAGGAATTATGCCCCATCATTGGTGTCAGTAGAAGAAATAGTTACATACAGTAGTAGGTGAGGTCGAAAAAAGACACAAGTCCATCAAGTCCAACCTATGTATGTGATTATATGTCAGTATTACATTGTATATCCCTGTATGTTGTGGTCGTTCAGGTGCTTATCTAATAGTTTCTTGAAACTATCAATGCTCCCCGCTGAGACCACTGCCTGTGGAAGGGAATTCCACATCCTTGCCGCTCTTACAGTAAAGAACCCTCTACGTAGTGTAAGGGATCTTCCCGGGGTAGGGTGTGTTTGGACACAGTTCACAGCAGACTTGGACTTTATAAAGCAGACCTTGGCGTTTATTCGTGGTACAAACAGTCCAACAAACAAAGTATACAGCAACACCGTGCTTCTTGTGTATAACAGGAACAAAATAATAACAAAAACAAACAACCTAGCCCGGCTGGGCGCTTACTAACAGGTTCTTCTCACCTATCTGACACTTATAAACACAGCGTCTTTCGCCTGGATATCGCAGGGTGGATTTTAGCTCCAGCAGTGGCTGTGCTTGCAGCTTCCTCAAACACACAGACTGTTCGTTTCCCTGGCTGAGAGCAAACACCTGCAGGCCCGCAGAGCCTTTACCTTCCCAGGCTAATTAGGATCAAAGCTCACCTGATCCAAAACCCAGAACTGGAACGAGGGATGGGGGGTGTGGAATGACAGGTCCCTCTACCAAACCTACCTGCCATTCCATATAAACCCAGGCCCGGCAAGACTAAATAACAACTCAGCAGCATATTGCTGCTGAGAAACTGATCCATCCTGGACTTACCATCTCACACTGTGTAGCAACCTAGGTGAGATGTACACCCCCTCAACCACTTCTCCAGTGACATGTCTACATATCCCCCCCCTCTTTTTCAGACCGGAGGGCTGAGCCTTTTGTCCCCACAGACAACTCACCCTCGACAATGCGTCAGCATTTGCCTGTAATTTCCCTGGCCTGTGTTCCACAGTGAAATTAAAGTTTTGTAAGGACAGAAACCATCTAGTCACTCTTGCATTTCTCTCCTTGTTTAACTTCATCCATGTTAGGGGGGCATGGTCTGTCACCAACTTGAATTTCCTGCCTAGCAAGTAATACTTTAAAGATTCTAGGGCCCACTTCACTGCCAAACATTCTCGCTCCATAATGGCATAATTTTTCTCGGCCGGGGTTAGTTTTCTACTCAAGTACGTCACCGGATGCTCCTCACCATTCACTACTTGTGAGAGTACTGCACCTAAGCCTGTGTTAGAGGCATCTGTCTGGACCAGAAATTCTCGCCTGAAATTGGGGGTAACTAACACAGGTGGTTGGCACAAGGCAGACTTAAGGCTTTGGAAAGCCTTCTCGGCCTCTGGGGTCCACGTGACCATTGCTGTCTTTCCGCCCTTTGTCAAGTCAGTTAGTGGAGCAGCAACTGAGGCAAAGTTCGGCACAAATCTACGGTAATAACCGGTAATACCCAGGAAAGCTCTAACCTGTTTCCTTGTCAGGGGTCTAGGTCAATTCTGTATTGCCTCAATTTTATTTAGCTGTGGCTTAATCAATCCTCTCCCAACAATGTAGCCCAGATATTTGGCCTCTTCTAGGGCTAGAGCACACTTCTCGGCATTTATGGTCAACCCTGCATCACTTATGGTATCCAACACGGCCTGTACCTTACAGAGGTGACTTTCCCAATCAGGGCTAAAAATGACCACATCATCGAGGTAGGCGGCTGAGTAATCCCGATGTGGTCGCAGAATCAAGTCCATCAACCTCTGGAAAGTTGCAGGCGCTCCATGTAACCCGAATGGCATCACTACATACTGGAATAGCCCATCAGGGGTGGAGAATGCAGTTTTCTTTTTAGCCTCGTCAGAAAGTGGAATCTGCCAGTAGCCCTTTGTGAGATCGAGGGTGGTTATGTACCTGGCGTTACCTAACTTCTCAATCAACTCATCTACCCTGGGCATAGGATACGCATCGAACTTGGAGATCTCATTCAACTTTCTGAAATCGTTACAGAACCTCCAAGTTCCATTGGGCTTTGGGATTAGCACAATCGGGCTGGACCATTCACTCTGTGACACCTCAATTACCCCCAGATCAAGCATACGTTTTACCTCGTCAGATACGGCTTTTCTACGTGCCTCCGGTATCCTATAGGGCTTTAGGTTTACTCTGCTTCTAGGCTCAGTTTTAATGTGATGATGGATGAGGTGGGTACGCCCTGGGAGGTCAGAGAACTTGTTTTTGTTTTTCTGTAAAAATTCCAGAGCCTCCTGTTTCTGTGACACTGATAGAGCATCACCTACTTTGACTGGAGGGATTGGTGGTGACAAATTATTAACAGTATTTGTCGCCACCAAGGATTCCCTGTCTTTCCAGGGCTTGATCAAGTTTATGTGATAAACTTGGAAAGGCTTCCTTCTACCTGGTTGGTGCACCTTGTAGTTCACCTCACTGATCTTTTCAACAATTTCATAAGGACCTTGCCACTTCGCTAAGAATTTACTCTCAACAGTGGGGACTAGTATAAGGACCCTATCGCCTGGGTTGAATGTCCTGATTCTTGCGGACCGGTTGTAAATTCTACTTTGGGCCTCTTGAGCTCTCTGGAGGTGTTCCCTTACCAGGGGCATTACAGTGGCTATACGGTCCTGCATTTGTGCTACATGCTCAATAACACTCTTGTATGGGGTGGACTCACTCTCCCATGTCTCTTTTGCAATGTCCAGTAGACCCCTAGGGTGACGACCATAGACCAACTCGAATGGTGAGAACCCTGTGGATGCTTGGGGCACCTCCCTAATAGCAAACATGAGGTAGGGTAATAAATGATCCCAGTCACGACCATCTTTTCCCACCACTTTCTTCAACATATGTTTCAAAGTTTTATTAAATCTCTCCACCAATCCGTCCGTCTGGGGGTGGTATACAGAGGTACGGATGTGTGAGACTTTAAATAGTTTGCATAATTCCTTCATCAGTTTTGACATAAATGGCGTACCTTGGTCAGTTAGGATTTCTTTGGGGATCCCAGTCCTAGAGAACATATAAAACAACTCACGTGCAATTGTTTTAGATGCAGTGTTTCTTAAGGGTACAGCCTCAGGATAGCGGGTCGCATAATCTATGACTACCAAAATATACTGGTGTCCTCTAGCTGACTTTACCACGGGACCCACTAAATCCATGGCAATACGCTCAAAAGGCACCTCTATAATAGGGAGCGAAACCAAAGGACTGCGAAAATGTGACACTGGGGCACTAACCTGACATGTGGGGCACGACTCGCAGTATTTTTTAATGTCATCATATATCGCCGGCCAAAAAAACCTCTGGAGAACCCTCTCTCGCGTTTTATCAGTCCCCAAGTGTCCCCCAAGAACATGGTTATGTGCCATGTCAAGCACCTGACGCCGGTACGGCTTAGGTACCAGAAGCTGTTCCACAATCTCATCCTTAACCTTATTGACTCTATAGAAAAGATCATTAGTCACCGAAAAATGTGGAAATCTTTTTTCAGCATCTGGTTCCTGAGGTACCCCATTCATAACAGCAACCTGCTCTCTCGCGTTTTTGAGAGTGGGGTCCTGTAATTGTGCAGCGCCAAAATTATCCCTAGACACCTCTAAGTCTAGTATATTTTGCTCAGTGGGAGGAGCCTCCTCCTCCCCAGCCAGGACCTGCAAAGGAGAACAATCATTTTCATCCTGCACACTTCTATCATTCACAGGGGACAAAGCAACCCCCTTAGAGGTATCCCCACTCCTTTTGGGGATTTTTCTTTTTTCCCAGAGAGCCCAGAATAATGGAAAATCGCGCCCCAATATTACATTATGCATGAGGTTTTTTACCACACCCACTTCATATTGTACGGTGCCTTGTTCAGTCCTGACTTTAGCCAGCACTATAGGGTACACTTTTTTATCACCATGTATGCACACAACACTCATATGCTTTTTAGACTCTAAGTCCCCAGCCACCAGGCTAGCATGCACCAAGGTTACGAGGCTTCCCGAGTCCATTAATGCCTCAACGGGAAGGTCATTGATGGTAATATTTGCAGATTTGCGGTTCAGTCTCTAGTCCAGGAACTGCAGCACAAGATGGTTCCGCAAATAGTGACTGACGCCGGCTAGCGTCACACTCCATGGGTTCAGTGGTAAGAGGGCAATGGGCCGACACGTGTCCCGCCTCATGGCATCTCCAACACTGGATAGGGCCTGGTCTCTTTGGCAAGGAGTCCTTTTCAGAGCCCCTTAGCCACCCCGGACCATCACCAGTCTTTTGTCCCTGAGACACCACTTGAGCCCTTTTCCCTCCATCAGCACCCCTCCACACTCCCCCAATAGATGGAAGTCTCTTACCAGCTGACGGCACAGATCTGGCGCTCCGGGGAGGTGAAGATGCTGCAGGAACATCACGGAGGTAGTCCTCAGTCGCCTGGAACCTCTCCACAAGGTTGACAAGTTCGTTTGCATTCTTAGGATCACCTTGTCCCACCCAGCGTTGCAGGTCAGTAGGAAGCGCTCGGAGGTAGCGATCCATCACGACCTTCTCTAGGATTTGTGCAGGAGTAGAAGTGTCTGGCTCCAACCACTTTCTTGCCAAATGGATTAGGTCATACATCTGGGACCTCGCTGATTTGTCCAGACTGTAGCTCCAGTTGCGTACCCTCCGGGCACGGACTGCAGTAGTAACTCCTAGTCGGGCAAGTATCTCCTCTTTTAGCCGAGTATAGTCCTTAACCTCTTGCTCACTGAGGTCATAGTAGGCCTTTTGAGGTTCACCTGTTAAATAGGGCGCAATTACCTCTGCCCACTCAGCGGCTGGTAACTTCTCTCGCTCAGCCACGCGCTCAAATACTGTTAGATAGGCTTCAACATCGTCCTCAGCAGTCATCTTTTGCAGCGCTTTCTGCACAGTCCTTCTCCCAAAAAAAATCTCTGGAGCGGCTCCCATCACTGTGGGTGGATTAGCAACCACAGGCGCCTCTCGATTTGCTATCAGGTGCTCGATAAGTTGTTGTTGTGCAGCCATGGACTGTTCATGTCGTCTATTGGCCTCTGTCTGAGCCTGCTGTTGTTGCAAACTCACTTGCATAAACTGCTTCAGCATCTCCTCCATGTTGCTGGACTGTTCTTGGAGTGTAGTTGCAGCTTTCACCCAGGACATCAGCAGCTGTAGCCAAGTCTGTCCACACCGTTGCCCCTAGCAACCGTGTTGCCCGCTACCTCCACCAATTGTAAGGGATCTTCCCGGGGTAGGGTGTGTTTGGACACAGTTCACAGCAGACTTGGACTTTATAAAGCAGACCTTGGCGTTTATTCGTGGTACAAACAGTCCAACAAACAAAGTATACAGCAACACCGTGCTTCTTGTGTATAACAGGAACAAAATAATAACAAAAACAAACAACCTAGCCCGGCTGGGCGCTTACTAACAGGTTCTTCTCACCTATCTGACACTTATAAACACAGCGTCTTTCGCCTGGATATCGCAGGGTGGATTTTAGCTCCAGCAGTGGCTGTGCTTGCAGCTTCCTCAAACACACAGACTGTTCGTTTCCCTGGCTGAGAGCAAACACCTGCAGGCCCGCAGAGCCTTTACCTTCCCAGGCTAATTAGGATCAAAGCTCACCTGATCCAAAACCCAGAACTGGAACGAGGGATGGGGGGTGTGGAATGACAGGTCCCTCTACCAAACCTACCTGCCATTCCATATAAACCCAGGCCCGGCAAGACTAAATAACAACTCAGCAGCATATTGCTGCTGAGAAACTGATCCATCCTGGACTTACCATCTCACACTGTGTAGCAACCTAGGTGAGATGTACACCCCCTCAACCACTTCTCCAGTGACATGTCTACATATCCCCCCCCTCTTTTTCAGACCGGAGGGCTGAGCCTTTTGTCCCCACAGACAACTCACCCTCGACAATGCGTCAGCATTTGCCTGTAATTTCCCTGGCCTGTGTTCCACAGTGAAATTAAAGTTTTGTAAGGACAGAAACCATCTAGTCACTCTTGCATTTCTCTCCTTGTTTAACTTCATCCATGTTAGGGGGGCATGGTCTGTCACCAACTTGAATTTCCTGCCTAGCAAGTAATACTTTAAAGATTCTAGGGCCCACTTCACTGCCAAACATTCTCGCTCCATAATGGCATAATTTTTCTCGGCCGGGGTTAGTTTTCTACTCAAGTACGTCACCGGATGCTCCTCACCATTCACTACTTGTGAGAGTACTGCACCTAAGCCTGTGTTAGAGGCATCTGTCTGGACCAGAAATTCTCGCCTGAAATTGGGGGTAACTAACACAGGTGGTTGGCACAAGGCAGACTTAAGGCTTTGGAAAGCCTTCTCGGCCTCTGGGGTCCACGTGACCATTGCTGTCTTTCCGCCCTTTGTCAAGTCAGTTAGTGGAGCAGCAACTGAGGCAAAGTTCGGCACAAATCTACGGTAATAACCGGTAATACCCAGGAAAGCTCTAACCTGTTTCCTTGTCAGGGGTCTAGGTCAATTCTGTATTGCCTCAATTTTATTTAGCTGTGGCTTAATCAATCCTCTCCCAACAATGTAGCCCAGATATTTGGCCTCTTCTAGGGCTAGAGCACACTTCTCGGCATTTATGGTCAACCCTGCATCACTTATGGTATCCAACACGGCCTGTACCTTACAGAGGTGACTTTCCCAATCAGGGCTAAAAATGACCACATCATCGAGGTAGGCGGCTGAGTAATCCCGATGTGGTCGCAGAATCAAGTCCATCAACCTCTGGAAAGTTGCAGGCGCTCCATGTAACCCGAATGGCATCACTACATACTGGAATAGCCCATCAGGGGTGGAGAATGCAGTTTTCTTTTTAGCCTCGTCAGAAAGTGGAATCTGCCAGTAGCCCTTTGTGAGATCGAGGGTGGTTATGTACCTGGCGTTACCTAACTTCTCAATCAACTCATCTACCCTGGGCATAGGATACGCATCGAACTTGGAGATCTCATTCAACTTTCTGAAATCGTTACAGAACCTCCAAGTTCCATTGGGCTTTGGGATTAGCACAATCGGGCTGGACCATTCACTCTGTGACACCTCAATTACCCCCAGATCAAGCATACGTTTTACCTCGTCAGATACGGCTTTTCTACGTGCCTCCGGTATCCTATAGGGCTTTAGGTTTACTCTGCTTCTAGGCTCAGTTTTAATGTGATGATGGATGAGGTGGGTACGCCCTGGGAGGTCAGAGAACTTGTTTTTGTTTTTCTGTTAAAATTCCAGAGCCTCCTGTTTCTGTGACACTGATAGAGCATCACCTACTTTGACTGGAGGGATTGGTGGTGACAAATTATTAACAGTATTTGTCGCCACCAAGGATTCCCTGTCTTTCCAGGGCTTGATCAAGTTTATGTGATAAACTTGGAAAGGCTTCCTTCTACCTGGTTGGTGCACCTTGTAGTTCACCTCACTGATCTTTTCAACAATTTCATAAGGACCTTGCCACTTCGCTAAGAATTTACTCTCAACAGTGGGGACTAGTATAAGGACCCTATCGCCTGGGTTGAATGTCCTGATTCTTGCGGACCGGTTGTAAATTCTACTTTGGGCCTCTTGAGCTCTCTGGAGGTGTTCCCTTACCAGGGGCATTACAGTGGCTATACGGTCCTGCATTTGTGCTACATGCTCAATAACACTCTTGTATGGGGTGGACTCACTCTCCCATGTCTCTTTTGCAATGTCCAGTAGACCCCTAGGGTGACGACCATAGACCAACTCGAATGGTGAGAACCCTGTGGATGCTTGGGGCACCTCCCTAATAGCAAACATGAGGTAGGGTAATAAATGATCCCAGTCACGACCATCTTTTCCCACCACTTTCTTCAACATATGTTTCAAAGTTTTATTAAATCTCTCCACCAATCCGTCCGTCTGGGGGTGGTATACAGAGGTACGGATGTGTGAGACTTTAAATAGTTTGCATAATTCCTTCATCAGTTTTGACATAAATGGCGTACCTTGGTCAGTTAGGATTTCTTTGGGGATCCCAGTCCTAGAGAACATATAAAACAACTCACGTGCAATTGTTTTAGATGCAGTGTTTCTTAAGGGTACAGCCTCAGGATAGCGGGTCGCATAATCTATGACTACCAAAATATACTGGTGTCCTCTAGCTGACTTTACCACGGGACCCACTAAATCCATGGCAATACGCTCAAAAGGCACCTCTATAATAGGGAGCGAAACCAAAGGACTGCGAAAATGTGACACTGGGGCACTAACCTGACATGTGGGGCACGACTCGCAGTATTTTTTAATGTCATCATATATCGCCGGCCAAAAAAACCTCTGGAGAACCCTCTCTCGCGTTTTATCAGTCCCCAAGTGTCCCCCAAGAACATGGTTATGTGCCATGTCAAGCACCTGACGCCGGTACGGCTTAGGTACCAGAAGCTGTTCCACAATCTCATCCTTAACCTTATTGACTCTATAGAAAAGATCATTAGTCACCGAAAAATGTGGAAATCTTTTTTCAGCATCTGGTTCCTGAGGTACCCCATTCATAACAGCAACCTGCTCTCTCGCGTTTTTGAGAGTGGGGTCCTGTAATTGTGCAGCGCCAAAATTATCCCTAGACACCTCTAAGTCTAGTATATTTTGCTCAGTGGGAGGAGCCTCCTCCTCCCCAGCCAGGACCTGCAAAGGAGAACAATCATTTTCATCCTGCACACTTCTATCATTCACAGGGGACAAAGCAACCCCCTTAGAGGTATCCCCACTCCTTTTGGGGATTTTTCTTTTTTCCCAGAGAGCCCAGAATAATGGAAAATCGCGCCCCAATATTACATTATGCATGAGGTTTTTTACCACACCCACTTCATATTGTACGGTGCCTTGTTCAGTCCTGACTTTAGCCAGCACTATAGGGTACACTTTTTTATCACCATGTATGCACACAACACTCATATGCTTTTTAGACTCTAAGTCCCCAGCCACCAGGCTAGCATGCACCAAGGTTACGAGGCTTCCCGAGTCCATTAATGCCTCAACGGGAAGGTCATTGATGGTAATATTTGCAGATTTGCGGTTCAGTCTCTAGTCCAGGAACTGCAGCACAAGATGGTTCCGCAAATAGTGACTGACGCCGGCTAGCGTCACACTCCATGGGTTCAGTGGTAAGAGGGCAATGGGCCGACACGTGTCCCGCCTCATGGCATCTCCAACACTGGATAGGGCCTGGTCTCTTTGGCAAGGAGTCCTTTTCAGAGCCCCTTAGCCACCCCGGACCATCACCAGTCTTTTGTCCCTGAGACACCACTTGAGCCCTTTTCCCTCCATCAGCACCCCTCCACACTCCCCCAATAGATGGAAGTCTCTTACCAGCTGACGGCACAGATCTGGCGCTCCGGGGAGGTGAAGATGCTGCAGGAACATCACGGAGGTAGTCCTCAGTCGCCTGGAACCTCTCCACAAGGTTGACAAGTTCGTTTGCATTCTTAGGATCACCTTGTCCCACCCAGCGTTGCAGGTCAGTAGGAAGCGCTCGGAGGTAGCGATCCATCACGACCTTCTCTAGGATTTGTGCAGGAGTAGAAGTGTCTGGCTCCAACCACTTTCTTGCCAAATGGATTAGGTCATACATCTGGGACCTCGCTGATTTGTCCAGACTGTAGCTCCAGTTGCGTACCCTCCGGGCACGGACTGCAGTAGTAACTCCTAGTCGGGCAAGTATCTCCTCTTTTAGCCGAGTATAGTCCTTAACCTCTTGCTCACTGAGGTCATAGTAGGCCTTTTGAGGTTCACCTGTTAAATAGGGCGCAATTACCTCTGCCCACTCAGCGGCTGGTAACTTCTCTCGCTCAGCCACGCGCTCAAATACTGTTAGATAGGCTTCAACATCGTCCTCAGCAGTCATCTTTTGCAGCGCTTTCTGCACAGTCCTTCTCCCAAAAAAAATCTCTGGAGCGGCTCCCATCACTGTGGGTGGATTAGCAACCACAGGCGCCTCTCGATTTGCTATCAGGTGCTCGATAAGTTGTTGTTGTGCAGCCATGGACTGTTCATGTCGTCTATTGGCCTCTGTCTGAGCCTGCTGTTGTTGCAAACTCACTTGCATAAACTGCTTCAGCATCTCCTCCATGTTGCTGGACTGTTCTTGGAGTGTAGTTGCAGCTTTCACCCAGGACATCAGCAGCTGTAGCCAAGTCTGTCCACACCGTTGCCCCTAGCAACCGTGTTGCCCGCTACCTCCACCAATTGTAAGGGATCTTCCCGGGGTAGGGTGTGTTTGGACACAGTTCACAGCAGACTTGGACTTTATAAAGCAGACCTTGGCGTTTATTCGTGGTACAAACAGTCCAACAAACAAAGTATACAGCAACACCGTGCTTCTTGTGTATAACAGGAACAAAATAATAACAAAAACAAACAACCTAGCCCGGCTGGGCGCTTACTAACAGGTTCTTCTCACCTATCTGACACTTATAAACACAGCGTCTTTCGCCTGGATATCGCAGGGTGGATTTTAGCTCCAGCAGTGGCTGTGCTTGCAGCTTCCTCAAACACACAGACTGTTCGTTTCCCTGGCTGAGAGCAAACACCTGCAGGCCCGCAGAGCCTTTACCTTCCCAGGCTAATTAGGATCAAAGCTCACCTGATCCAAAACCCAGAACTGGAACGAGGGATGGGGGGTGTGGAATGACAGGTCCCTCTACCAAACCTACCTGCCATTCCATATAAACCCAGGCCCGGCAAGACTAAATAACAACTCAGCAGCATATTGCTGCTGAGAAACTGATCCATCCTGGACTTACCATCTCACACTGTGTAGCAACCTAGGTGAGATGTACACCCCCTCAACCACTTCTCCAGTGACATGTCTACATATCCCCCCCCTCTTTTTCAGACCGGAGGGCTGAGCCTTTTGTCCCCACAGACAACTCACCCTCGACAATGCGTCAGCATTTGCCTGTAATTTCCCTGGCCTGTGTTCCACAGTGAAATTAAAGTTTTGTAAGGACAGAAACCATCTAGTCACTCTTGCATTTCTCTCCTTGTTTAACTTCATCCATGTTAGGGGGGCATGGTCTGTCACCAACTTGAATTTCCTGCCTAGCAAGTAATACTTTAAAGATTCTAGGGCCCACTTCACTGCCAAACATTCTCGCTCCACAATGGCATAATTTTTCTCGGCCGGGGTTAGTTTTCTACTCAAGTACGTCACCGGATGCTCCTCACCATTCACTACTTGTGAGAGTACTGCACCTAAGCCTGTGTTAGAGGCATCTGTCTGGACCAGAAATTCTCGCCTGAAATTGGGGGTAACTAACACAGGTGGTTGGCACAAGGCAGACTTAAGGCTTTGGAAAGCCTTCTCGGCCTCTGGGGTCCACGTGACCATTGCTGTCTTTCCGCCCTTTGTCAAGTCAGTTAGTGGAGCAGCAACTGAGGCAAAGTTCGGCACAAATCTACGGTAATAACCGGTAATACCCAGGAAAGCTCTAACCTGTTTCCTTGTCAGGGGTCTAGGCCAATTCTGTATTGCCTCAATTTTATTTAGCTGTGGCTTAATCAATCCTCTCCCAACAATGTAGCCCAGATATTTGGCCTCTTCTAGGGCTAGAGCACACTTCTCGGCATTTATGGTCAACCCTGCATCACTTATGGTATCCAACACGGCCTGTACCTTACAGAGGTGACTTTCCCAATCAGGGCTAAAAATGACCACATCATCGAGGTAGGCGGCTGAGTAATCCCGATGTGGTCGCAGAATCAAGTCCATCAACCTCTGGAAAGTTGCAGGCGCTCCATGTAACCCGAATGGCATCACTACATACTGGAATAGCCCATCAGGGGTGGAGAATGCAGTTTTCTTTTTAGCCTCGTCAGAAAGTGGAATCTGCCAGTAGCCCTTTGTGAGATCGAGGGTGGTTATGTACCTGGCGTTACCTAACTTCTCAATCAACTCATCTACCCTGGGCATAGGATAAGCATCGAACTTGGAGATCTCATTCAACTTTCTGAAATCGTTACAGAACCTCCAAGTTCCATTGGGCTTTGGGATTAGCACAATCGGGCTGGACCATTCACTCTGTGACACCTCAATTACCCCCAGATCAAGCATACGTTTTACCTCGTCAGATACGGCTTTTCTACGTGCCTCCGGTATCCTATAGGGCTTTAGGTTTACTCTGCTTCTAGGCTCAGTTTCAATGTGATGATGGATGAGGTGGGTACGCCCTGGGAGGTCAGAGAACTTGTTTTTGTTTTTCTGTAAAAATTCCAGAGCCTCCTGGGTGGATTTTAGCTCCAGCAGTGGCTGTGCTTGCAGCTTCCTCAAACACACAGACTGTTCGTTTCCCTGGCTGAGAGCAAACACCTGCAGGCCCGCAGAGCCTTTACCTTCCCAGGCTAATTAGGATCAAAGCTCACCTGATCCAAAACCCAGAACTGGAACGAGGGATGGGGGGTGTGGAATGACAGGTCCCTCTACCAAACCTACCTGCCATTCCATATAAACCCAGGCCCGGCAAGATTAAATAACAACTCAGCAGCATATTGCTGCTGAGAAACTGATCCATCCCGGACTTACCATCTCACACTGTGTAGCAACCTAGGTGAGATGTACACCCCCTCAACCACTTCTCCAGTGACATGTCTACAGTAGTTTAAGGTTAAACCTCTTTTCTTCTCATTTTAATGAGTGGCCACGAGTCTTATTAAACTCCCTTCCGCGAAAAAGTTTTATCCCTATTGTGGGGTCACCAGTACGGTATTTATAAATTGAAATCATATCCCCTCTCAAGCGTCTCTTCTCCAGAGAGAATAAGTTCAGTGCTCGCAACCTTTCCTCATAACTAATATCCTCCAGACCCTTTATTAGCTTTGTTGCCCTTCTTTGTACTCGCTCCATTTCCAGTACATCCTTCCTGAGGACTGGTGCCCAGAACTGGACAGCATACTTTAGGTGCAGCCGGACCAGAGTCTTGTAGAGCGGGAGAATTATCGTTTTATCTCTTTATCCCTTTATAATGCCAATATTCTGTTTGCTTTGTTAGCAGCAGCTTGGCATTGCATGCCATTGCTGAGCCTGTAATCTACTAGGACCCCCAGGTCCTTTTCCCTCCTAGATTCCCCCAGAGATTCTCCCCCCAGTGTATAGATTGCATTCATATTTCTGCCACCCAATAGTGCCTCGTTGTTGGTGCCGGTGGCAGGAAGAATGCCCCAAGGGTCAGATAAAGGCAAGCAAAGGGCCACAACAGGCCCCCAGGGCCGCCGTTTGGAGACCACTGAACTAGGTGAATACAAACATCTTTACCGTAATAATAAATTAACAAAATTTGAATCCCAGAGACTCTTGGATATGTCGCTTGGTTTTCACATTAAGGTTTGGGGGGGGGGGGGGGGCTTGTATATTTCCTCCTTATTTGGAAGATAATATTCTTTTAACTCCGTCTGGTGCAATTTTCCCCGTCCTTTGTGGATCATCCATAAATCTCTCCAGCCAACCAAGACAACAACAACATGACTCAGCCGCCCTCTTGTACCTGATAACTGACTGTTCCAGCTGTTTTGACATGCAGTAATTCACATTCATATTATTAGCCGCTGGAGAAATTCCAGACGTAGAAAGAGTGAGGTGGCCGGTTGAGCTTCATGGCAGGTTATATTACAGAGTAGGCTTTAGAAATACCGATATACAAAGGACGTGATTATTCCAATAGTGAAAATGTACGGTTTTGTAACACGAAAATCTCATATAAACCTTAATACGTCATTTCAGAAGTTGCTTCTTAACCCCTTAGCGCCCGCACTATAGCCGAATGATGGCCACAGCATGTGCACGCTCCCTGCACGTGCCCTGTGATCATCGAGTCACTGAGACTCAGATGACAACCGATCCGAAGTAAGGGGCCGGTCCTGGTCCCTTATCATGTGATCAGCTGTCAGCCAATGACAGCTGATCACATAATGTAAACAAAAGCTTGCCAATTGTTTTTTTTTTCTCCTCACGCTGTCAGCCGATCACCGGCTCATCTG
This sequence comes from Lithobates pipiens, assembly GCF_037356315.1. NCBI lineage: Eukaryota > Metazoa > Chordata > Amphibia > Anura > Ranidae > Lithobates > Lithobates pipiens. The sequence continues at coordinate 33,522,128 of NW_027507785.1, forward strand.
CAAGGGACATCGGTCGTGAAGAGGAAGAGGCAATTATCCCTCATCTGTGCACACTAGTACCCCCTGCCAGTGCCCACCTATCAATGCCCATGAGTGACACCTATCAATGCCCACAAGTGCCACCTGTCAGTGCCCACCTGTGGTGCCAATCAGTGCCACCTAGCAGTGCTAACTATCAGTGTAACCGATCAGTGCCTGTTATTGCCACCCATCAGTGCCCATCACTGCCACTCATCAGCGTACATCAATGAAGGAGAAAAATTACCTGTTTTAACATTTTATAACAAAATATTTAAAAAAATATATATTTTTAAAAATTCAGTAATTTTACTTTTTAACAAAAAATAAAACCCACAGGGGTGATCAAATACCACTAAAAGAAAGCTCTATTTGTGGGGAAAAAAATTATAAAAATTTCATTTGGGTACGGTGTAGCATGACTGCGCAATAGTCATTCAAAATGCGACAGCGCTGAAAGCTCAAAATTGGTCTGGACAGGAAGGGGGGGGGGGGCTTAAGTGCCCAGTAGGCAAGTGGTTAAAGTGATTGTAAACCCATTTTGTTGACTTTTACCGACTTTTACCGATAGGTAAGCCTAGAATAAGACTCACCTAGAATAAGGCTCATCTATAGGTAGTGCAAATATCTCCTAAACGTGCCAATGGCACCACTGCTCTATCTCAGCCAATCAGGAGGAATGTCCTGGATGGCTGAGGGGATCGTGAACCAGGGCCGGACTGGGAATGAAAACCAGCCCTGGAAATAATTTCATACCAGCCCCATAGCATTATTATACCAGCCTAGCAGCATAACGTCATTATTTTCTTGTTCATAAAAGAGAAAACCAAACATTTTAAAGCATATTTGAAAAGTGCATTATAAATACATAGGACACAGTCGCTGCATTTGAGGGCACAGTGGCTGCGTTTGATGGGCACAGTGGCTGCGTTTGATGGGCACAGTGGCTGCGTTTGACGGGCACAGTGGCTGCAGGGCCGTCTTTAATATTGATTGGACCATGGGCAAAATTTTTCATGCAATTTCCCTCTCCACCTGCTCTGAGACATACAATAAATAGCAGCTAGACTTAAAATCAGTTTACTGTATCAGATCAGGCAGCAATTGCGATTGGTTGCCAGCAGTTACAGCATTTCATTACTGCATACTGACTGGCTGCTAGGAGTTACAGCACACATTACGGCTCACTGATTGGTTGCTAGAGGTTACAGCACATCATCTCCTCGCAGCAGGGGAGCATGATATACATATGAATGCTGCCTTTATTTACATATCATTGCCGTTGGCAGCAGCTATTTACTTAGTATTGTCGCCGCTCTTTACATATAAATGCCGATTATTTACATGTAAACACAGGGTCTGCAGGGGAGTCACCTGCACACAACAATAGGGCAAGAGCTGGGCAGCATTAGTACCAGCACAAGACTAAAACTTTAAGGGACAAGGGAATTTAAACCTGGATAGTTGGCAAGTATGAGGCAGCTGTTATGTGCCCCACAACAATGCCAGGGCCCAGGGCAGCTGCCCCTTTTGCCCGGCTTTAAAGACGGCCCTGAGTGGCTGCATTTGACGGGCACAGTGGCTGCGTTTGACGGGCACAGTGGCTGCATTTGATGGCGGAAGGGCTGCGTTTGGCACAGTGGCTGTGTTTGAGGGCACAGTGGCTGCGTTTGATGGACAAGGGCTGCGTTTGGCACAGTGGCTGCATTTGACGGGCACAGTGGCTGCATTTGATGGCGCAAAGGCTGCGTTTGATGTGCAAGGGCTGCGTTTGGCACAGTGGCTGCGTTTGACGGGCGCAGTGGCTGCGTTTGACGGGGCAAGGGCTGCGTTTGATGGGCAAGGGCTGCGTTTGATGGGCAAGGGCTGCGTTTGAGGGCACAGTGGCTGCGTTTGAGGGCACAGTGGCTGCGTTTGAGGGGCACAGTGGCTGCATTTGAGGGGCACAGTGGCTGCGTTTGAGGGCACAGTGGCTGCGTTTGACGGGCACAGTGGCTGCGTTTGACGGGCACAGTGGCTGCGTTTGACGGGCACAGTGGCTGCGTTTGATGGGCAAGGGCTGCGTTTGACGGGCACGGTGGCAGCGTTTGATGGGCACGGTGGCTGCGTTTGACGGGCACGGTGGCTGCGTTTGACGGGCACGATGGCTGCGTTTGACGGGCACGGTGGCTGCGTTTGACGGGCACGGTGGCTGCGTTTGGAGGGCACGGTGGCTGCGTTTGACGGGCACGGTGGCTGCGTTTGACGGGCACGGTGGCTGCGTTTGACGGGCACAGTGGCTGCGTTTGAGGGCACAGTGGCTGCGTTTGAGGGCACAGTGGCTGCGTTTGATGGGTGCAGTGGTGGCAATTGATATTTGTTTGTTTTTTCAGTACTTTGCACCCCCCCCAAAAAAAAACTGCAAAAACAAATTAAAAATGCACTCTTTTTTTACTTGCAAAAAATGAGAGAAAGAAGAGAGACAGGGGGAGAGAGAGAGAGAGACAGACAGAGAGACAGACAGGGAGAAGGAGAGAGAGAGACAGGGAGAGAGATAGATAGAAAGAGAGTGACAGAGAGAAAGAGAGAGAGTCAGAGAGACAGACAGAGACAGAGTGAGAGCTCAGGGCAGGGGTACCTTCTTCTGTTCTGATCCAGGGGCAGCCGTCCTCCTATTCTCCTCGTGCAGACGGTGCAGTCTAGTGGGTGGGCCGAGTCAAAGTAGAAGAAATCAGCGGTGCTGGCGCCGCACGGGCTGAAGTTCAATTAGGAGTCAGGCTCCTCCCCTCACTCTCAGGCATATCAATGGGCGGAGGCGGAGCCAGATCAGAAGAGGCGGCACAGGCACACACAGGCAGTGCCAGTGTATTGCAAAGTGCGGCGGCTGCCGCTGCAGTTTATTGGGCTGACGCCAGCCAGCACAGGGACAAAAGCGGCCCGGGCACTTAGTGCAGACGGCCTACCGGGAAATTTCCCGGTATCCCGGTAGGCCAGTCCGGCCCTGTCGTGAACATCGCTGGAGAAAGAAGGGGCTCAGGAAGGTAATTAGAGGGGTGCTGGGGGGGGGGGGGAGCTGCTGCACACAGAAGGTTTTTTATCTTAATGTATAGAATGCATTAAGATAACAAAAAAAAAAGTCTGCCTTTACAACTCCTTTAACCCTTTGATCGCCCGTGATGTTACCCCCTTCCCAACCAGTGTCACTAGTACAGTGACAGTGTATATTTTTTTAGCACTGATCACTGTATTGGTGTCACTACTGCTCAAAAAAGTGTCAAAAGTGTCAGTTAGGTGTCACAGTCCTGCTTTAAAATTGCTTTAAAATTGTTGATCGCCGCCATTACTATTAAGAAATTTTTTTTATAAAAAAAATTTAAAAAAATTAATAAAATAACCCAGACGTTATAAATAAGGTAGATTGTGGTTCTGTCAATCAAAATAGGAACACAGATCTTTTAGACTTTCTTTCCTTTAATTTCACTAGGTGATCTGGCCAGTAAGTCTGTTGTTTTGTTTTTAACAGAACAAGCTGCTCACCAAAGGTAGTACTAACAGGGGTACTTACAATCATCAGCTTTTATTTATGTAAAACCCTTTTTTTTTTAGACATGTATTATAGCAGAAAGTAAAAAATACAGTTTTTTTTTTTTCAAAATTGTCGCTCTTTTTTTTGTTTATAGCGCAAAAAATAAAAACCGCAGAGGTGATCATATACCACCAAAAGAAAGCTCTATTTGTGGGGGGAAAAAGGACGTCAATTTTATTTGTTATTGCTTATTTGTATTGTTGTTTATTACTTTATTTAAAAAAATAAATGAATAATAAAAATGCCATAAATCTATCCCCTATTTTGTAGACACTATAACTTTTGTGAAAACCAATCAATATACTCCTATTGCGTTTTTATTTTTTTTGTTTTTTGTTTTTTTTTACCAAAAATATGTAGAAGAATTCATGTTGGCCTAAACTGAAAACATTTCTTTTTTTTTTTTGTTTATTATAGAAAAAAGTAAAAAAAAATGTTTTTTTTTGTATTGTGTCACTGGTCCCCAATTAGTGTCACTTATGCCGCGTACACACGAGTGGACTTTTGAACATCCAAAGTCCGACGGAATGATTCCGTCAGACTATTTGATCGTGTGTGGGCTGCAACGGACTTTTGATTCGCAAAAGTCTGACGGACTTTAGAAAATGGAACGTGCTTCAAATTTTTCTGCCGGACCCGGTCCCTCCGAAATATTCGCTTGTGTATATGCTATTCCGACGGACTAAAACCGACGCTAGGGCAGCTATTGGCTACTGGCTATGAACTTCCTTATTCGAGTCCAGTCGTACGTCATCCGTTCGAATCCGTCGGAGTTTAGTGTGATTGTGTGTGGCCAAGTCCGCTCAGTCGAAAAGTCCGTCAGAACTCTGTCGGAACTCCGGCAGAACTCCGGCAGAACTCCTTCGGAAGTCTGTCGGACATAAGTTCTCTCGTGTGTACGGGGCTTTAGTGTCAGATTTGTCCACCGTAATGTGGCAGTCCCTAAAAAATAACAGATCACCGCCATTACCAGTAAAAACCTTAAAAAAAAACTTAAAAGTCCATAAATCTATCCCATAGTTCATAGTTTGTAGATGCTACAACTTTTGTTCATTATTTTATTTAAAAAAATGAATTAATAATAAAAATGCCATAAATCTATCCCTTATTTTGTAGACGCTATAACTTTTGCGCAATCCAATCAATATACGCTTATTGCGTTTTTTGTTTTTTTTATTTACCAAAAGTATGTAGAATACATGTTGGCCTAAAACTAAGACTTTATTTTTTTGGATGTTTATTATAGCAAAAAGTAAAAAATATTTTTTTCTTTCAAAATTGACGGCCTTTTTTTTGTTTATAGTGTAAAAAATAAAAACCGCAGAGGTGATCAAATACCACCAAAAGAAAGCTCTATTTCTGGGGGGAAAAAAGGACATACATTTTATTTGTAATTGTTTATTTGTATTGTTGTTTATTGTTTTTTGTTTTAAAAAAAAATAAAGAATAAAAATGCCATAAATCTATCACCTATTTTGTAGACGCAATAACTTCTGCGCAAACCAGTCAATATACACCTATTGTATTTTTTTTTTTTTTACCAAAAATATATAGAAGAATATGTCGGCCTAAACTGAAAACATTTCTTTTTTGGATGTTTATTATAGCAAAAAGTAAAAGATATTGTATTTTTTTTTGTATTAGTGTCACTGGTCCCCAATAAGTGTCACTTAGTGTCAGATTTGTCCACCGTAATGTCGCATTCCCTAAAAAAAATAACCAATCACCGCCATTACCAGTAAAAACAATAAAAAATAAATCCAACCCATAGTTTGTAGATGCTACAACTTTTGTTTATTTTATTTTTGTAAAATAAATGAATACTAAAAAATTGCCATGAATATATCCTCTATTTTGTAGACGCTATAACTAAAGGACATCAATTTTATTTGGGTACAGCGTCGCGAAACCACGCAATTGTCAGTTAAAGTGAAGCAGTGCCATGTGGCAAAAAAAATGGCCTGGTCATTAAGGGGGTAAAACCTTCCCGGGGCTGAAGTGGTTAATTAGGCCTAGATTTTATACTTTGTGTCCCCCCAAAAGATCTGTATGGAAGCAACTAGTCAACATCAGTAATGGATCCTACTCTAAAAGAATCAGGAGGCTTCCTATGAAAAACTGAAGAAAAAAAATATATAATAATGATAATAATAATAATAATAATAATAATAATAATAATAATAATAATAATAAAAATTATAATAAACAAATAAAAAAATAAAATAAAAAATAAACAAATAAAAAAAATAAAAAAATAATCAAATAAAAAATAATAATAATAATATGTGCCTGTAATAGGCCTATTTTTCATACTCTGGTTGAGTGCAGGCGATGAAAAGGGTTACAGCGTGCTTTCAGTGCTGCATGAAGGCACAGCTGGGCCTGGGGCAAAGAGCTCATTATTTCAAAGTGGCACAGAAAACAGCTTTGAAATGGGAAGCGTTCTCTCATGAGCCCAGCAATGCAAGTGAACCCAAGATTGCACCTACAATGCAGAGGGGCGAGGAATTTTGGGCCATATAGTCAAGGATACCTAAGCAAACCTACTTTGCTTACTAAGTGCCCGTTCACACAGGGGCGACGCGACCTGCACACGACTTCAGCAGCGACTTGCAAAATGACTACTGTATAGAAGTCAATGCAAGTCGCCTGAAGTCACCCCAAAAATAGTACAGGAACCTTTTTCTAAGTCGGAGCAACTTGAGTCGCTCCTATTAGAACGGTTCCATAGTACAGAACGGAGCGCGACTTGTCAGGCGACTAAGTCGCCTGACAAGTGGCGGTAGTGTGAACAGGTACTTACATTCACATGGCCGTTCCTGGCCATAAACCGCCCAGATCCGTTTCCAATCAGCTACAACTGTATGGCCTGAACAAATCAATGACAGGCAGGCAGGTTCCACAGCTGTCTGCATGTATTCGCTCACAGAGCGATCAGCAATGTGCAGGTAGGTCAGTCTGTCTTCTCCACTGTGGGTGGTGCTCGACCGATACAGCAATGCAGAAGGAGGAAGGCATTGTTCCTTTATGACAGTGGTTCTCAACCCCTGTCCTCGGGACCCACTAACAGGCCAGGTTTGCAAGATAACTGAAATACATCATGGGTGATATCAGTGGTGATATCAGTGGTGGAACTACCAGGGTTGCAAAGGTCTCGTTGTGACCGGGGGCCCAGGCATTCTGGGGCCCCAAGACAGTAGGAAGGAGGTCCGCTGCAGAACATGTGAAAGGGTCCCACTACAGAATGGTAATAAAGGGTCCCAGGATCAGTTGGCAGAACCCCCGAGTGGCCTGGAGGGAAGGGCTCCCCCTGGGTTCAGACAGAAGGACCCTGGGTTTAGAGGGGAGGGCCCCTGAGACCGGAGGTACGGGCCCAGCGACCAATGGAAAGGGCCCTGGGACTGATGAATAGGGACCCGAAAACCAATAGAAAGGGCCTTGGGACAGTGGGAAAGGACCCAGGATCGGTGGCAAGGTGTTCTGCCACTGTGTAGGCTATGGGTCTTCAAACTATGGCCCTCCAGTTGTTCAAGAACTACAATTCCCATCATGCCTAGTCATGTCTATGAATGTCAGAGTTTTACAACGCCTCATGGGATGTGTAGTTTCGCAACAGCTGGAGGGCCATAGTTTGAGGATCTTTGGTGTAGGGGCCCCAAGAAAGCAGGAAGGAGGCCTGCTGCAGAACATGTGAAAGAGTCCAGCAGTGGAATGGTAATAAAGGGCCCCAGGATCAGTGGGAAGGGCCCAGGGTTCGGAGGGAAGGGCCCTCGGCTGAGAGAGAAGGGCCCTTGGACAAGAGGAAAGGGCCCAGAGGCTAATAGGAAGGTCCACGGGCCTGATGAAAATGGCCTCGGGACAGTGGGAAAGGACCCAGGACCAGTAACAGTGGCTAGGGCCCTGGGAGCAATGGAAAGAGGTCTCCGGGACAGGGTCAGGGGTGCCCTTCATGGTTCCTTGCACCGGGGCCCTGAAGGTTCTAGTTACACCTCTGGGTGATAGAATTTGCTGCTCAGTGATTGCAGTATTCTAGCCTGCAACTCCCCAAGGTGATATTTAAAATCTGGCCTGTTAGTGGGTCCTGAGGACAGGAGTTGAGAACCACTGCTTTACGACTTCCTGCGGTCATAGGGAGACAGCTGTCTGATTGTACGTTGGCACCTCATGTGACCTTGGCAGCCATCTTGGGTCAGGCAGAGTAAACTTTAGACCCCCGTCTCCCAGGTTTGGCACACTTTTTAAAAGTGGCTTATAGAGCTGCACGATTAATCCTTAATCAAAATCGCAATCTTTTTCCCTTCCCGATCTTCAAAACAGCATGTCACAATTCTTTCTAACAAGTGCAGAGAGTTCTCTCAGCTGGGGAAAAAAAAAATCCAAGCAGCCTGCCAATATTTTTCTTTTATTACAACACGGCTAATAAGTAGAAACAAAGTATCTTTTTGTTCTTTTATCAAAGGAAAGAACTCCGGTGTGTAGATGAGAGAAATTTAACCATTTAACCGCTTCCCGACCAACCGCCGCAGTTATACTGGGGCAGGTTGGCTCCCCTGCGCCAGCTGTCATAGCTATACATCGGCTCGCAGGATCGGAATAGCAGCGGGGGTGCCGATGCTCATGGCCGACTGTCGCGATGACCGCCGACCACAAGTGATCGTGAGCAGGAGACACAGAACAGTGATAAGTGTGTGTAAACACACTTCCCTGTTCTGAGAGGAGAGGAGTGACAGATCGTGAGTTCCTATTAGCTAGGAACAACGATCCGTCACTTCCTCTAGTCAGTCCCCTCCCCCTTCAGTTAGAATCACCTCCCAGGGAACACAATTAACTCCTTGATTGCCCCGTCGTGTTAACCCCTTCACTGCCAGTGACATTTTTATAGCAATCAGTGCATTTTTATAGCACTGATCGCTGTATAAATGACAATGGTCCCAAAAAATGTGTCAGAATTGTCAGATGTGTCCGCCATAATGTCGCAGCCATGATAAAAATCGCAGATCACGGCCATTACTAGTAAAATAATAATAATAATAATAAAAATGCCATAAAATGATCCCCTATTGTGTAGACGCTATAACTTTTGCGCAAACCAATCAATATACGCTTATTGCGATTTTTTTACCAAAAATATGTAGAAGAATACATATCGTGAGGAAGAAATTTGCTTTTTTTTTTTTTTTAAATGGGGATATTTATTATAGCAAAAAGTACAAAATATATATATATATATATTTTTTTTTTAATTTGTCGCTATTTTTTTGTTTATAGCGCAAAAAATGAAAACCGCAGAGGTTATCAAATACCACCAAAAGAAAGCTCTATTTGTGGGGAAAAAAGGACGTGAATTTTGTTTGGGTGCAACGTCGCACGACCGCGGAATTGTCAGTTAAAGCTATGTAGTGCTCTGTTCAGAGGGGGTAAAATCTTCCGGGGCTGAAGTGGTTAAAGACCAAACCTTTTCTGACATTTCTTGCTTATCATTATTTTCTGCTAGAAAATTGCTTGGAGCACCCAAACATGATATATATATATATATATATATATATATATATATATATTTTTTTTTTTTTTTTTTTTTTATTAGCAGAGACCCTAGAGAATAAAATGGTGGTTGTTGCAATATTTTATGTCAACACCATATTTGCGCAGCGGTTTTTCAAACGCAATTTTAAAAAAATTATAAATACACTTTAATTAAAAAAACAAACTAAACAGTAAAGTTAGCCCAATTTTTTTTTTTTTTTTTTTTTTTTGTATAATGTGAAAAAAGATGTTACACCGCAAGATTCATGAGAGAATCGTGATCTTTATTTTAAGCAAAAAAAATAGTGATTCTCAATTTAGCCAGAATCGTGCAGCTCTAGTGGCTAGTGTAGGGATAGGTTCCCCCGTCTGGCAAGGACAGTGCTCAAAGTGGTTGTAAACCCACTTTGAAAAAAAAACCAAAAAACTAACACCTGTAAGACAAAGGTATAATGAGCTAGTATGCTATGCATACTAGCTCATTATGTAATATTCACCTAAGATCGAAGTCCTCGCTGTGGTGCCCGGCGACATCACTCCCGGGGGTTACTTCTGGGTATCGTGGCTCCGGCGCTGTGATTGGCCGGAGTCGCGTTGGCGTCACTCCCATGCATGCACGCGGTATCGGCTCCCCTCTCACTTTGTGTCAGTGCGCATGTGCTGATGACGTCTGCACATGCAAATACAGGGGATATAAACCTAAACCGTGCAGGTTTAGGAGATATCCTGGGTAGCTACAGGTAAGCCTTATTATAGGCTTGTAGAAAAAAATGATCTGCACTCCAGTTGTCGCTCTTAATATTTCTCAATTTTATTGAATAGCCACAGTGAACAAACGCTGATTAAGTCAGTTGACGCGTTTCAGCCTAGAAGACCTTAGTCATAACCATATTATAGGCTTACCTGTATCACAAAGGAGTCTGTAAGGGTTTGCAACCACTTTAACGGCAGGGAGAAGTAGTAAAAGTGCAGAGACTACACCAGGGATATGCAATTAGCGGACCTCCAGATGTTGCAAAACTACAAGTCCCATCATGCCCCTGCCTCTGGGTGTCATGCTTGTGGCTGTCAGAGTCTTGCTATGCCTCATGGGACTTGTAGTTCTGCAACAGCTGGAGGTCCGCTAATTGCATATCCCTGGACTACACCATCTCCCCTCAGGTCGCCTCCCGTTTGGGTGTGGATCGACCGCATTCTCCCTGCTGGTGAAGCTGTCGCCATCATTCCAAGATCTCGATCCTCTGCTATTCTTTGTGAGTGGCTTCAGTCGGCTCTGTGTTTCCGCTGGGACTATTCGTAGGCGGTTGGTAATCTAACAATATACTGTTCTCCTCCACCTCGGTCTCTGAGTGTTTTATTTGCCGCCGGCACACCACACCACACGTCGCTCTTATGTGGGTAGAAACAGAAGGACAGCCCTGGTTGCTCCATGGATGATTACAGGCACCAAGCCACAGGCAGTCATGCCATCCGGATTTGTACAGGCTTCCTGTTCGCCGCTAATGAGAAACACCTGACTGCACCCGCTGAAGAAATATGCACATCTGGGCAGAGTATGACTCCCATGTGAATGAGCCCCATACGCTTCTGAGCTCCATGACCCATGTAGGTCCACCTTGCCACTTAGACACAGGTGCATGATGTAACTCTGGACCACACATGCCAAGATGCCCTGTGCTTTCTCATGGTAGGCACATCTCACTGACTGCTATCCAGGTGTATGTGCATAAGCTTGTAGTCTGCAATGAAAGCACACATCCCAGGGTGACAACGCTACTCCTGCTTAGAAAGCCTCTTTCAAAGCGTTGTCACCCTAGGGCAGGAAGTTGAGGTACATGTTCTAGCAGTGTAGACTGTTCTCCTGTGTATCTAGAGTAGTGGTCTCCAAACTACAGCCCTTTGCTTACTTTTAGTTTACTATGCTTTTAGGCATAGTTCTTGCCACTGACACCGACAATGGGGCACTAGTCTTCTTACTGACCCCAACTATGGCACACTATTCCTCCAATTGATACCAATGATGGGGCACTATTTCTCCCTTTAATACCAATAATAGGGCACTATTCCTTCCACTGACACCAACAATGGGGCACTATTCCTCCCACTGACACCAACAATGGGGCACTATTCCTCTCACTGACACCAACAATGGGGCACTATTTCTCCCACTGACACCAACAACGGGGCACTATTCCTCCCACTGACACCAATGATGGGGCACTATTCCTCCCAATGACACAAACCGTGAGGCATGATTCCTTCCACTGATACCAACAATGGGGCACCATTACGCCCAGTGACATAAATGATGGCGCACTATTCCTACACTGACACTAGGGATGAGCTTCGAGTTCGACTCGAACATTGCCTGTTCTCCTGTTCAGCGAACAGTGAACAATTCGGGCTGTTCGCAGCAAATTCGAAAAGCCGGAACACCCTATACAAGTCTATGGGAGAAATCTAAAGTGCTAATTTTAAAGGGTAATATGCAGGTTACTGTCCTAAAAATTGTTTGGGGACCTGGGTCCTGCCCCAGGGGACATGGATCAATGCAAAAAAAAGTTTTAAAAACGGCCGTTTTTTCAGGAGCAGTGATTTTAATAATGATTAAAGTGAAACAATAAAAGTGTAATATTCCTTTAAATTTCGTAGCTGGGGGGTATCTATAGTATGCCTGTGAAGGGGCGCATGTTTCTGGTGCTTAGAACTGTCCCTGCACAAAGTGTCATTTGTGCAGGAAAAAAAGTCTTTTAAAATCACTTGCGGCTAAATTGTCTGGTCTCCGTAATACAGAGAACACTCAATGAGTGTTCTCTGTATTAGCCGACAATTCATTCATTCATTGATTAAAAAAAAAAAAAAAAAAAAAAAAAAGCGTGGGGGTTCCCCTAAATTCAATTACCAGGCCCTTCAGGTCTGACATGGATATTAAGGGGAACCCCGTGTCAAATTAAAAAAAAAAATTGACGTGGGGGTCCCCCTAAATATCCATACCAGACCCTTCAGGTCTGATATGGATATTAAGGGGAACCCCACATCAAATTTTTAAAAAAAATTGACGTGGGGTCCCCCTAAAAATCCATATCAGACCCTTTATCCGAGCACGCAACCTGGCAGGCCGCAGGAAAAGAGGGGGGGACGAGAGAGCGGCCCCCCTCCCTCCTGAACCGTACCAGGCCACATACCCTCAACATTGGGAGGATGCTTTGGGGGTCTGTGACCCCTCAAAGCACCTTGTCCCCATGTTGATGAGGACAAGGGCCTCATCCTCACAACTCTGGCCGTTGGTTGTGAGGGTCTGCGGGCGGGGGGCTTATCAGAATCTGGAAGCCCCCTTTAACAAGGGGACCCCCAGGTCCCGCCCCCCCTGTTTTAAATGGTAAGGGGGTACAAAAGTACCCCTACCATTTCACAAAGAAAGTGTCAAAATGGTTAAATAAGACAAACACACTTTTGAAAAATTCCTTTATTAAAAAAAAAAAAAAAAGAAAAAAGATTCCAGCGGTGCTAATCCACTCTTGCTATCCAGCGGCGGATCTCCGGGGTCCAGCGATGGATGATCATATCCAGCGACGGGGATCTCTCAGTCCAGCGCTGTCCATACATCCTTCTTCTGTCTCCACTCCGGAGACACTGCAGAGAGCCCAGCGCTGACGTTTCTTATATTAGGAGGGCGGGGCCACCCGTCACCTGACCCCGCCCCCTCTGACGCTGGTGAAGGGAGCCAGGGGTTCCCCAGTGACGTGTGGGCGACCCCGCCCCCTCTAAAGTAACGGAAACCTGCGTTACATCAGAGGGGGCGGGGTCACCCACACGTCACTGGGGAACCCCTGGCTTCCCTCTCCAGCGTCAGAGGGGCGGGGTCAGGTGACGGGTGGCCCCGCCCTCCTAATATAAGAAACGTCAGCGCTGGGCTCTCTGCAGTGTCTCCGGAGTGGAGACAGAAGAAGGATGTATGGACAGCGCTGAACTGAGAGATCCCCCATCGCTGGATATGATCATCCATCGCTGGACCCCGGAGATCCGTCGCTGGATAGCAAGAGTGGATTAGCACCGCTGGAATCTTTTTTTTATTTTTTTCATTTTTAATAAAGGAATTTTTCAAAAGTGTGTTTGTCTTATTTAACCATTTTGACACTTTCTTTGTGAAATGGTAGGGGTACTTTTGTACCCCCTTACCATTTCAAATAGGGGGGGGGCGGGATCTGGGGGTCCCCTTGTTAAAGCGGGCTTCCAGATTCTGATAAGCCCCCCGCCCGCAGACCCTCACAACCAACGGCCAGGGTTGTGAGGATGAGGCCCTTGTCCTCATCAACATGGGAACAAGGTGCTTTGAGGGGTCACAGACCCCCAAAGCATCCTCCCAATGTTGAGGGTATGTGGCCTGGTACGGTTCAGGAGGGAGGGGGGGCCGCTCTCTCGCCCCCCCCTCTTTTCCTGCGGCCTGCCAGGTTGCGTGCTCGGATAAAGGGTCTGATATGGATTTTTAGGGGGACCCCCACGTCAATTTTTTTTAAAATTTGATGCGGGGTTCCCCTTAATATCCATATCAGACCTGAAGGGTCTGGTATGGATATTTAGGGGGACCCCCACGTCATTTTTTTTTTTAAATTTGACACGGGTTCCCCTTAATATCCATGTCAGACCTGAAGGGCCTGGTAATTGAATTTAGGGGAACCCCCACGCTTTTTTTTTTTTTTTTTATCAATGAATGAATGAATTGTCGGCTAATACAGAGAACACTCATTAAATGTTCTCTGTATTACGGGGAGCCGACAATTCAGCCGCAAGTGATTTTAAAAGACTTTTTTTCCTGCACAAATGACACTTTGTGCAGGGACAGTTCTAAGCCCCAGAAACATGCGCCCCTTCACAGGCATACTATAGATACCCCCCAGCTACGAAATTTAAAGGAATATTACACTTTTATTGTTTCACTTTAATCATTATTAAAATCACTGCTCCTGAAAAAACGGCCGTTTTTAAAACTTCTTTTTGCATTGATCCATGTCCCCTGGGGCAGGACCCGGGTCCCCAAACACTTTTTAGGACAGTAACCTGCATATTACCCTTTAAAATGAGCACTTTAGATTGTGAACGTTCGAGTCCCATAGACTTTAATAGGGTTCTAAAGTTCACACAAAGTTTAGGTCTGTTCGCAGGTTCTGGTGCGAACCGAACAGGGGGTGTTCGGCTCATCCCTAACTGACACCAATGATGGGGCACTATTCCTCTCACTGACACCAATGATGGCACAGAATTACTCGCCCTAATACCAATCATGGTGCATTGTTTAATCCCACTGACATCAGGACATGTTCTTCTCCCATTGGCCACAGTTCGCCCCCCCCCCCCCTGAAGTACAGTAAACTGTCCCTTTGTTTACAAAGTTTGGAGACCCCTGATCTAGAGAAAGTGGCAATTGCTCAAATCAAAGCTGGAGATGAATCTGCTAAGAGCAACAAGACTAGGACATTTTTAAATAAAATCTGTTTATCACATTTCTTATTACAGATCCAGTGATGCTATCCCATGGCAGCCGGAGGCAATTTTTTATTTGGGGGGGGGCAGCAAACAGTATACCAACCCCCCCGTTCCGGTCGGTAACACTTACCCCATCACTGGCGGCTTCCCCTGCTCGACGGCCTCCCGTTCCCCTGCTCTCCATGGGTCATGACGGCAGCGGCTTCCGTTTCCTCCCTCCTCCTCGGCAGCCAATCGGGAGTCTTCTCTTTTCAGCCAATTGGAAAAACGGGTCTCACACCCACTTGTGATTGGCTGGATTGAGGTTCAGTGTTTCAAGAGCGAATATTCATTTGCTGTTGTAACACACCTAGGTGGGATCAGAGCGCATTCTCTGCGACCCGAGGCTCACCCTATTTTGAAGCCTATTAGAGCCTCTGGTTCTAATCAGGTGCTTTAAAAAAAACGCCAATGTAATTCATGCGCCTGGTGCCCTGAAAGGATGCATGAATAGGGGGTGGCCACTGTGGCTGTGGATAGATTCATGAATCTATCCATTGCATATATGGGGTGGTGTGGAGAGAGCGGGCGGCGCCTGGGTGCCCCTAATGGACGGGCCACCACTGATGCTATCACTGGGTGCCTGTGCTACTCTATAAATTGCAGGCAGATCATGGCTTGCTAAAAACATACCAGCATCCCGCATGAGTAACATCTTAGCCATAGCTCCCAACTGTCCCTGATTTGGAGGAACTGTCCTGGATTTGGAGGAACTGTCCTGGATTTGGAACAAAGTCCCTCTGTCCCTCATTCCTCCTAATTTTTCCCTCATTTTTCATCCATAAAGTATATAAAATGCACTTTTTTATCTTTCCAAATGTGTTTTCCAGTGCTAAACCTTTCATCCAAATTCTAAATGGCTGCATTTGTAAATTTTAACAGTCAATATAAAGAAATAGTAGTGGTAAAAAAAGCCCTGGTGGATTTAATTAACCTTTTTTTATATAATTCTCCTTTAAGGGGGTGTGGCAGGGGGCGTGTCTTATGCCTACATACATTTGCTAGTAGGTGTCCCTCCTTCCCATTTTAAAATGTTGGGAGGTATGTCTTAGCAGCCCTTAGGATCGATGCAAGCATTAGGATCGATGCAAGCCTTAGGATCGATGCAAGCATTAGGATCGATGCAAGCCTTAGGATCGATGCAAGCATTAGGATTGATGCAAGCAGGGGGTGGCTCCACATGTAAAATGCTTTGATGGTTGGATGTCAAGCTGAAAAATGGGGCATTCGAAGGTCCCCTGTCAGCATGCTGCAGAGAAGGACCCTTGCTCTCTATGTGGATGTCTCTGCAGAGGTTTGCTGCATCAAAGCTAGAGCAAGCTAAAATTATTACTAAACCCACAGCAGTAAAATAAGTCTGTAAATGCAATAAAGCATGCCTGTTACACTCACTATGGAACCTAAGGGGTTAATCCTCTACATTGTGTAAAAAGGCTCTTTGATCCTGTCTTCTCTGATCCTCCCCTTCTTTCACTGTCCCCAATACATCTCCTGATAAGATATAGGCTTTGGAGTCATTCTGAACATGCTCAGTTTGGTGTGTATTGCTAGAGAGTTTTTTTTTTTTTTTTGGATGGGTGTATGTGATCAGCACAGGGCCAATCAGCACTGTCCAGACAGTGGGTCAGGGATCCTGCAGCCTCATTGGGCAATCAGATTATAATGAAAACTCAGACGAGCTTTAACCAGACACTGATAGAAGTCACAAGACTGCTATATACTGCTAATGTGAAAAGTACACATGTATTTAGCAGTTTATATTTACTATATTTACTTAAATAATTGCTTTTCCATTTTCTGTTTACTGTGGGAGACCGGATTTAGTGAATGCAGGGTCCGGGGTTTAGTAACACTTTAAAATGTTCTGACTGGACAGCTATAGGCCTGTCTCAGCATGTCAGACCTCTGTGGGAGACCACTGCTTCCAAATAGGGGTCCTTCTCTGCAGCATGCTTCTCCTCTCACTGCCCAGTAACATGTTCACGTGTGTGCAGGTAGACTTGGGCTCAGGGGAAGTGGGTTAAATTATGACGGCCATCAGATTGGGGACATATTGTGGTGAAAAAGATGTACTGCAGGGGGGAGCTCCGGGATGAAAGTGAAAAATTGTGAAAAAAATAAATATATATATTATTTATTTTAATTGATTATTCATTTTTATCTTGAATACCAAATATAGGTGGACAAATTCAGTTCACATTAATTTACTTTATTTTTATAGTGTATTAAATTGATGCTTTTTTTTGTTTTTTTTTGGTGTATGATAGAGTTATCACCTCTATATATTATACTCTGGAACTCAGTTCGTTGCTTCCCCCAAAAGTATAGTAAATAAATACAATAGGTTTCACAGCAACATAAACTACTGCAAATGCACAAATTTTACTGTTTCGTCTGCATACGTCTCCCGTTGAAAAGTGAAAACAAAATAAGTATATCAATCAATACATAAAAGACAAAACTAATTAATTAGTTTGCGCATTCTCTAAATTAAACTGCGCTGGTTGGTGAAGCATAAATATTGATTACATCAAAATGTAATAAAATGTGTTTGCCAAAATACATTCTGCCTCTTGTTTAATTTCGTGCCAGGGCGGTGAATTGCATCGGAGTCTTGACAACTGAAAAGAAGATTTACAATTGAAGAATTAAACTTTCTGCTCCAACCGCATCCAACAGCATAAATAAAATCAGTTGGATGTTTACTGGTTATTGTGCGTTTATTAAAGATGAATTCCAGGCAGATATAAAAGGGTACTAAATAATAAAACTCTGTAATAATTAATACAAAACGAAGGGCTTGATTTACTAAAACCGGAGTGCAAAATCGGCCTAAGCTGTGCATGGTAACCAATCAGCTTCCAACTTCAGCTTGTTCAGCCCCAGAAGGATTTGCCCCCTTAATGACCAGGCCATTTTTTGTGATACGGCACTGCGTCGCTTTAACTGATAATTGCGCTGTTGTGCGACGTTGTGACATTTATGTCCTTTTTTTCCCACAAATGGAGCTTTCTTTTGGTGGTATTTGATCACCTCTGAAAGAGACAGTTTTGAAAAAAAAACAATATTTTTTTACTTTTTGCTAAAATAAATAAATATTAAAAAATAAATGAATAAAAAAATAAAAATGTCTTCCTCAGTTTAGGCCAATATATATTGTTCTACATGTTTTTGGTTAAAAAAATAAAAAAATAAAAATCGCAATAAACATTTATTGATTGGTTTGCGCAAAAATTATAGCATCTAAAAAATAGGGGATATATTTATGACATTTATTAATTTAATTATAATTTTTTTTATTTTTTTGCTAGTAATGGAGGTAAGAAAAAGAAAGAATAGCTACGCAGCGATTATTAGGGGGACTGAGACATTGAGGCGGACAGATCGGACACTTTTGATACTTTTTTGGGACCAGTGACATTTATACAGCGATCAGAGCTAAAAAAAAATAGCCACTGATCGCTGTATAAATGTCACTGGCAGGCAAGGGGTTAACATTATGGGGCGGTCAAGGGGTTAAATGTTCCCAGGGATCTGTTTGTTGACATTTAGGAGCAACCGTGGATGCGTGCGTGCGCCCCCCAGAGCTCTTAAAGTGGTTGATGAACAACTATGGAGCCGTGCCAACCTGTTGCAGTATAATGATGCTCTGATAATCACCTCTGCGTTTTTTATTTTTTGCACTATAAACAAAAAAGAGCGACAGTTTTGAAAAAAAAAAAATATTTTTTTACTTTTTGCTATAATATATATCACCCCCCCCCCCCAAAAAAAAGGGCAACGATTTTGAAAAAAAAAAAAAGTTTTAACTTTATGCTATAATACATATCCAAAAATTTCTATATATATATATATATATATATATATATATATATATATATATATATATATATATATATATATATATATATAACAAATGTATTCATCAGTTTAGGCCAATATGTATTCCTCTACTGTACATATTTTTGGTAACAAAAAAAAATCACACTAAGCGTATATTGATTGGACTGCGCAAAAGTTATCACGCAATAACGGTACGTCGGTGTTCACACAGCAGAGCCGACCTGCCACCGTATAAGTATGGCGCCTGCCCTCAATGCACTGAAGGCGAGCGGTCACTGTAGGCAAAGCGACATACCCGCACGTTACTGCCTACTTCTGGGTTTGCCCCCCCTCCCCTGCCCGGCACCCACTGTGATTGTACACAGCAATGATTCACAGCTGGGACCTGCTGGTAGGCTGTGTGCAAGTGCAGCCCAGAGCCCTGTGTTGATAGACAACACAGAGCTCTTTACAGAAGGAGCGATCTGTCAGTTTCTCATCTCTGCAAAACTGAGAGATCTAGTAGCAAAAGCAGCACACTGTACACACATTACACATAGTTAGGTACACATTTAACCCCTTGATCACCTCTAGATGTTAAGCCCTTCCCGGCAGCCATTGTCATTTGAACAGTGACAGTGGATTGTATTATTACAGATCACTGTATTAACCACTTGCCAACCGTGCTATAGCCAAATGACAGCTACAACGTAGACATCTAGGCGGTGCACTCTGCGATCACAGTGAAGGACACTGCTGATCACAGACTGCGGTGAAGAGCCAATCAGCGGCTCTTTACCACGTGATCAGTGTCCTGGCCGATATGTATTCTTCTACATATTTTTGGTAAAAAAAATAAATAAATTGCAATAGGCATATATTGATTTATGGCATTTTTACTATTATTATTTTTTTACTAGTAATGGCGGCCATCTGCGATTTTTATCATGACTGTGACATTGCGGCAGACATCAAAAACAGGAAGAAGATCTGGACAGTCGCACCCAAAAAAATTTTTTTTTTTTGCCTTTTAGTCGAAAATTCTTGTGAACAAAAATACAAACCACAGTAGGAACAGTAGGCTCCTGTCTGTTCCTGCTGTGGCTTGTATTTTTGTTCACATGAATTTTTGAATAAAAGGCAAAAAAATGTTTTTTTGAGTGCGACTGTCCAGATCTTCCTGTTTTTGATTGCTATATGCATTGCCGGCACCTGGGCTTTCAAGCTGGATGAGAAGGTTTTCTACTGTCACTTGACCTACCTGGAGCAGTGATATCTCTCGCTCTACATTGTGGCAGACACAATTTTGGGACCATTCACATTTACACATCGATCAGTGCTATAAAAATGCACTGATTACTGGATACATGTCAATGACAGGGAAGGGATTAACACTAGGGGGCGATCAAGGGGTTAAATGTTTTACCCAGGCAGTGATTCGAACTGTGGGAGGAGGGAACTGACAAGGGGAGGAGCCAGATCAGGTTCATACTCAGTATGAACACACGATCGGTCTCCTCTCCCATGACAGGATGTGGATCTGCATGTTTACACACACAGATCCATGGTCCTGCTCTGTAACGAGCGATTGCTAGTGCCCGGTGGACATTGCGGCCACCAGGCATGCGCATCAGCTCCTCAGTAACACGCCGGAACGCACGCGCCCCCAATACTGCCGGGAAGCCGAGGACTTCATATGACACCCGCCCAGGATGGGAGATCCCATCTGCAGACGTCATGTGTCTATGGGCGGGTAGGGAAGTGGTTAAGAGCATTGGGCGGAAGTGACATTTGATGAAGCTTCCGCCAGTCACTGCTATGGAGCCAAGTGGGGGCATCTTCCCCTCACTTGGCAGTCAACCAAACTGGGTAGAGGACGTGATCGCCTCCAGCGTTACCGATGGGTCCGGTAAGCAGAGGAGACCACCAGAGTGTGGCAGGACGGGGGGGCCCTCTCCAGCCAGCGATAAAAGTAATCTTGTGGCAAATCCGCCGCAGAGACCACTTTGATCTGAAAGCAGTCCTCCCGCTGAAGAAGGCTCCTCTTCGAGTGGGGGCCATCTTCCCATCACTTGGCAGTCAGCCAAACAGGGTAGAGGACGCAATCGTCTCCGCTGCTACCGACGGGTCCGGTAAGCGGAGGAGACCATCGGAGCGTGATGGGAGGGGGCGGCCCT
The DNA here is from genome assembly GCF_037356315.1 of Lithobates pipiens. NCBI lineage: Eukaryota > Metazoa > Chordata > Amphibia > Anura > Ranidae > Lithobates > Lithobates pipiens. Next base: position 33,542,756 of record NW_027507785.1, read on the forward strand.
CTCCCGCCAGCGGTAAAAGTATTCTTGCGGCGAATCTGCCGCAGAGACCACTTTAATCTGAAAGCAGACCGTTACTGAAGAAGAGCATACAGAGGTTATGGCAGCCATCGGTATTCCTCTTCAAACACCCAATGTATAACAACAGCGGGTGGTCCAAAAGTGGTTAATACTTTTTTTTGGACTTTATTTCAATGTGCTGTCTGTATATAACACAGTGCTCTCAGCTCATCGTTGTTACTTTTGGCGCTACACCCTTTTTCTTAAGATTATTTATAAGTTTGGTATATTGCTGATCTGCGTCAGCTGCTGCCCCCACCACAGCGCAGAGATAGAACTTTTTTTTTTTTATTTCAATAAAATAAATATGCCGTGTTCACCCGCTCCCACTACATACCCAGCTCTCAGCTTTAAATATGAGGACAACAGAAAAAGCAGATATCCTGCTGTTATGCAGAGGTTAAGGCTACACTGTAAGTATGTAAAACTGAAAGCAACTGAATGAAAAGAGCCAGAGATGAGCCTACAGGTTGTGAGCGGTCAAGTCACCGAACGAGCTCCATGGTAACAAATTATTCTCCCAACGTTTTCTTCTTTTCATTAGAAATCCTCCCAAAATAGAAGTAGAATCATCGAACAATGTCATAAAGTAAGAGAACATTTTAAACAGCTGCCTCCCATTCAAAGCCTAATAATTGTGTAAGGGTCATTGATTCATTCAATGGCAGAAATCTGAAAAACAAAATTCTGGATGATACAAAAGAAAATTAAAAATTAAACTTCCTTATTTTCCATCTTAAATGATCAGAGAACGTTGGATTGTTATTCGGTTGCGGACATACAATATGTGGTGAATCACCCCCAAGTTGTCAAGGGAGGAATCAGGTCCCGCAACACACAAGCTATCAGGGCGGTGGCCCCCAAAAAAAACACACTTCACCCCTGGAATAGGTGACAGCTTGGTCTTCTTGAAGCTGCAGACAACATTTAGGAAATGCACAACTCAGGTCCCACAACATACAAGCTATCAGGTCACCTCACCCCAGTATAGGTGACAGCTTGGTCAGACATTTAGGAAATGCTAAGAAATTAAAATAAGATGCCTGTCAACAAATGATGTCAGATGTCCATAATGTGTGACATTACTTTGGTGATAAAGCCATGTGGTCCCCATCTCAGTGCTGACACGGTGGAAATACATGTATATGCAAGGAGACCTAATAAATGATATATATTATTCATATAGTCAGAAACCAAAGCATGATGTCTCCTACAACCAAGTGCCCAAAAAAGGGCCAATCTATACTAAAATAACATCACGGTCAAGACAAAGAAACATCTCTCCACATGACATCTAAAACCATCTAAGAAAATTAAACTTCCTTATGCCAGGAGACTTAATAAGTTATAAATATTATTCATATACTCAGAAACCAAAGCAAGATGTCTCCTACAACCAAGTGCCCAAAAAAGGGCCAATCTATACTGAAATAATATCACGGTCAAGACAAAGAAACATCTCTCCACATTGCATCTAAAACCATCTAAGAAAATTAAAATTCCTTATGCCAGGAGACTTAATAACTTAAATAAATTATTCATATAGTCAGAAACCAAAGCAAGATGTCTCCTACAACCAAGTGCCCAAAAAAAGGACCAATCTATACTAAAATAACATCACGGTCAAGACAAAGAAACGTCTCTCCACATGACATCTAAAAACTATATAAAAAATTAAACTTCCTTATTTTCCATCTTAAATGGTCAGAGAACGTTGGATTGTTATTCGGTTGTGGACATACAATATGTGGTGAATCACCCTCAAGTTGTCAGAGGAGGAATCAGGTCCCACAACACACAAGCTATCAGGGTGGTAGCCCCAAAAAAAACACACTTCACCCCGGAATAGGTGACAGCTTGGTCTTCTTGAAGCTGCAGACAACATTTAGGAAAAAAAAATGTCCACAACTCAGGTTCCACAACATACAAGCTATCAGGTCACCTCACCCCAGTGTAGGTGACAGCTTGGTCAGACATTTAGGAAATGCTAACAAATTAAAATAAGATGCCTGTCAACAAATTAAACTTCCTTATTTTCCATCTTAAATGGTCAGAGAACCTCGGATTGTTATTCAGTTGTGGACATACAGTATGTGGTGAATCACCCTCAAGTTGTCAGAGGAGGACTCAGGTCCCACAACATACAAGCTATGAGGTCACGTCACCCCAGAATAGGTGACAGCTTGGTCTTCTTGAAGCTGCAGACAACATTTAGGAAATGCTAATAAATGAAAATAAGCTGCCTGCCAAAAAATTATGTCAGATGTCCATAATGTGTGACATTACTTTGGTGATAAACAAAGCCATGTGGTCCCCATCTCAGTGCTGACAAGGTGAACATACATGTATGATGCAAGGAGACCTAATAAATTATATATATAATTCATATAGTCAGAAACTAAAGCAAGATGTCTCCTGCAACCAAGTACCCAAAAAAAGGACCAATCTATACTAAAATAATATCACGTCAAGACAAAGAAACGTCTCTCCACATGACATCTAAAACCATATAAGATGAAACTGTAAACAAATCACTTATGATTATAAGTGGCCACCTATGTAAGGAAATATAAATACAGTGGAACCTTGGATTACGAGCATAATCCGTTCCAGGAGAATGCTTGTAATCCAAATCACTTGCATATCAAAGCGATTTTCCCCATAGAAGTCAATGGAAACAAAGATAATTTGTTCCACATTGACTTCTATTACATGCAATACCGAATGTGGCCAGAGGTTGGGGGGGGGGGCGGAGAGCCGTGGAAATACTTGGGGACAGTTTCGGAAACACAGTATTTCCGAGTCATTCCAAGTATTTCCGAATGGCTCCGAACAGCTCCAAACCGTTTGGAGTGTCCCTGGTGCCCCCCGCACCTCTGGCCAAATGTGGTACTGCACTGCTCATTAGCTTGAATTCTGCTCGTTTTGTTAGACAACAGTCGCAAAACAGTCAGAATAAAAAAAAAAAAAAAGTACTTCGTCTTTCAAAATGATTGTTAACCGCGTTGCTCATAAACCAAGGTTCCACTGTATATGGGGCAGCATAGTGGCTTAATGGTTAGCACTTTTACCAAGCAGTACTGAGGTCTTCAAAGTCCTGATCAGGACACAATCTGCATGGAGTATGCAGGTTCTCTCTATGCTTACGTGGGTTTCCTGCCACATTCCAAAGACATGCTGGCAAGTTAATTGACTCACCTAAAATGTACTCTAGCATAATATGCCACCAAGCACACCTAAGATTGGCTACCTCATCATCTGCTTTGACTTTCCAGGGAGAAAAGCGCTATAGAAAAATGAAAATAATAAATCAATGCTGATCCCTGAAGCCTCAATATATTGTGTGCTCCTTTTATATTGCACAGTATTATAACATACACAGCATGTGGCCACTTGTAAATTGTAATGCATAAATGCCCTTATGGCATGCAAATAGATGAAAAATCATAAATCCTAATCAGATTTGAAGAGGGCACATCGCCCATGGAATCTAAGATGTATTTGCATAACAATGCACAACCTTCTAAACCTGCAGGTATGTCTAAACACAATTTATCCAGCTGAATGATATCACTGAAAGCTAGAAGTAATCATGGGGTGGTATTCTGCTGCAGATGCTTAGCCCATAGTTTGTATGTGAATGTGTATCCCAAGTCTCTGTTGGCTACTGCATACAATAATGTACTCGCAATATAATGACCCGACGGAACTCAGATGAGAAGTGCTGTGAATCAATGTAAAGCCAGGTTATGCATGCAAATAACTGATTTGGGAATATAAAGACCATATGTCATTCAGATCCATAAGTAGCGGAGCTGAAGGTTGAAGCAAATGTTGTATAATATATATACTGTATATTCCAAATTGAGGGTTGTTTGTTCCTAGATATGAAATCACATATATTATATTAACAACACCACATGCAGTATGCTATCATGTATAATCATCACCCTCAATGCCTGATGGATGTTCAGATTCAGAATTCAGATTCAATTCAGATTCAATACCTTCCATTTTTCTCCTGCAGCTGCTGAATGCCTGCAGGAGGGAGAGGAGAAGAAGCTGACTTTCAGTAGCTGCAGGAGGAAGATGGAGGGGATCAGTTCCTTTAGCCAGGTGTACAGGGGAGCTGCACGGGCCCCCTGGAGCATGGGGCCAGGTCGCAACTGCGACCTCTGCAGTTACATCCTAGTATAACCATCTCTTCCCTGTTCCCTACGTCATATCCTTAAACCTATTACCACCCATTCCTAACACTTTGCCTGCCTTCCACGCCAACCCTGTCATGTGTCCTTTCTCCTATTTTCTCAGCCTGAATAGCGATATTCAACCTAAATGTTATAGGTTGTACAGATGGAGGTATCGCTAGCCTGGTTACGGCTATCCTAAGCCACATATACAGTGCCTTGCGAAAGTATTCGGCCCCCTTGAACTTTTCAACCTTTTGCCACATTTCAGGCTTCAAACATAAAGATATAAAATTTTTATCTTTTGTGAAGAATCACCAACAAGTGGGACACAATTGTGAAGTGGAACGAAATCTATTGGATTTTTGAAACTTTTTTAACTAATAAAAAAATGAAAAGTGGGGGGTGCAAAATTATTCGGCCCCCTTGCGTTAATACTTTGTAGAGCCACCTTTTGCTGCGATTACAGCTGCAAGTCGCTTGGGGTATGTCTCTATCAGTTTTGCACATCTAGAGACTGAAATTCTTGCCCATTCTTCCTTGCAAAACAGCTCGAGCTCAGTGAGGTTGGATGGAGAGCATTTGTGAACAGCAGTTTTCAGCTCTTTCCACAGATTCTCGATTGGATTCAGGTCTGGACTTTGACTTGGCCATTCTAACACCTGGATACATTTATTTGTGAACCATTCCTTTGTAGAGTTTGCTGTATGTTTGGGATCATTGTCTTGTTGGAAGATTAATCTCCGTCCCAGTTTCAGGTCTTTTGCAGACTCCAACAGGTTTTCATCCAGAATGGTCTTGTATTTGGCTGCATCCATCTTCCCCTCAATTTTAACCATCTTCCCTGTCCCTGCTGAAGAAAAGCAGGCCCAAACCATGATGCTGCCACCACCATGTGTGACAGTGGGGATGGTGTGTTGAGGGTGATGAGCTGTGTTGCTTTTACGCCAAACATATCGTTTTGCATTGTGGGCAAAAAGTTCGATTTTGGTTTCATCTGACCAGAGCACCTTCTTCCACATGTTTGGTGTGTCTCCCAGGTGGCTTGTGGCAAACTTTAGACAAGACTTTTTATGGATATCTTTGAGAAATGGCTTTCTTCTTGCCACTCTTCCATAAAGGCCAGATTTGTGCAGAGTACGACTGATTGTTGTCCTATGGACAGACTCTCCCACCTCAGCTGTAGTTCTCTGCAGTTCATCCAGAGTGATCATGGGCCTCTTGGCTGCATCTCTGATCAGTCTTCTCCTTGTCTGAGCTGAAAGTTTAGAGGGATGGCCAGGTGTTGGTAGATTTGCAGTGGTCTGATACTCCTTCCATTTCAAAATGATCGCTTGCACAGTGCTCCTTGGGATGTTTAAAGCTTGGGAAATCTTTTTGTATCCAAATCCGGCTTTAAACTTCTCCACAACAGTATTACGGACCTGCCTGGTGTGTTCCTTGGTCTTCATGATGCTCTCTGCGCTTTCAACAGAACCCTGAGACTATCAAAGAGCAGGTGCATTTATACAGAGACTTGATTACACACAGGTGGATTCTATTTATCACCATCAGTCATTTAGGACAACATTGGATCATTCAGAGATCCTCACTGAACTTCTGGAGTGAGTTTGCTGCACTGAAAGTAAAGGGGCCGAATAATTTTGCACGCACCACTTTTCAGTTTTTTATTTGCTAAAAAAGTTTAAATTATCCAATAGATTTTGTTCCACTTCACAATTGTGTCCCACTTGTTGGTGATTCTTCACAAAAAATTAAAATGTTATATCTTTATGTTTGAAGCCTGAAATGTGGCAAAAGGTTGAAAAGTTCAAGGGGGCCGAATACTTTCGCAAGGCACTGTAGGTCTGTCTTTTTCATTTGTTGTTGATGTTAGTTTTATCATGTGTGCTCCTCTGTTTTACATGTTGAGCAGCCAATAATGTGAGTTTTAGAAGAAATACACCATAAATAACTAAGGGAGAACTATAGAGGTGTCAAAAGCATGAGGGTAAGCAGGAAGTTAAAAGGGAAGTGACAAAATGCATAAAGTAGCAGTGCACAAAATAGCAATGCTTAGGGAATGGAGTCCAGCCAGCAAGAGATGTTAGTCAGCCAGCTAAGGGGGAGGAAAAGAACCCCAAATAGCATGATGCGTTGCATGGCAAGCTGACGCTTCCTCAAGGCCAATAAGCTCATCCTGCTGTGCACTCTTTATACAATACGGCAGCTCTACCATTGTCTGGCTGACTAACATCTCTCTCTGGCCGAGTTCCATTCTCCAAGCTGAGTATTTTCTGTTCTGCCACTTTATTTACTCGGCAGTGTGTCACTTGACAGTTCAAAGATAGTTTAAAAGGAGTTACCCTAAGGGCTTGTGTCGAGGAGCATTGCTCGCATAAGAGGAGTTTTGCATTCCTATACAAGTTTATCAAAACAGAGAAAGACTCAGCCTCTTCTCCAGAGTCCCCGATACACATCAATGTCACATATCCTCCACTAATCCCTGAATGTTGAATTTTTCAGACCCATCAACTACAATTGTAAATAATGTCTCCAAAAAAAAAAGAAAAATTTCAATTCAAAAGTTTTTTGGAGTGCAGTTTTCTCATATTTACAGTTATAGTTGATGGGCCATGGAAGTTCAGAGTCAGGGATTAGATCGTGTATTAAAAGACATATCAGCATGAATGTTGCACCTCAAACGCTATTTATTTCACATAGAGCTGAATCAGGGTTGCCATCATCCCTGTTTTGTTGTACATAAGCAATCTCTGAATTGGGACTTTAACGGCAACCAAACATAACAATATATACCGGTAATAAAAAAGTATGATTTATTGAAACATGAGTAAAAAATTCCCACATGGGGCAATTAAAAACTATTTTGTATACAAAACATGGAAATAAGAAGTGGTGGAAGGATGTCGCACCTCTTCCGCAAACTAAGACTGAGCTCATGATATTCCCTCCTGCCCATGCCCCCTTCCCTTACATCTTCATCAAGATCAATAATCAGTCCCTCCCCTCATGCCAGGTCACTAGATGTATTCGAGACTCTGAAATGTCTTTTCAGCCACAAATCCAATCACTGTCCAAATTTTGTAGACTTTACCTTCGTAAAATCTCCAAAATATGCCCATTTTTAACAGCTGAAACCACTAAGCAACTTATTCACTCCCTCGTTATCTCTTGTCTTGACTATTGTAACTCCCTCCTCATAGGCCGACATCTCCTCTTCGGTCTATCATGAATGCTGATGCGAGACTCATTCTCCTTACCAAGCACCCAGTGTCCGCCAACCCTCTCTGCCAATCCCTCCACTGGCTTCCCATCACCCAACGAACAAAATTTGAAATATTAAATACAACATGCAAAGCCATTTACAACTTTGCCCTGAGCTACATCACCAAACTTGTCTCCAAATATCACCAAAACCGTCCTCTCCGATTCACCCAAGACCCCCTGCTCTCTAACTCCCATGTCTCCTCCTCTCATGCTAATCTCCAGGACTTTTCAAGAGCCTCTCCCATCCTTTGGAACTCACTACCCCAATCTGTCTGGCTAACTCCCACTCTGTCCACTTTTAGGAGATCCCTGAAGACACATCTCTGCAAGGAAGCCTATCCTGCCTTCAGCTAATAACCAAATCGTTTGTTTCTCCCATCAGTTCATCCCTCGCAGTTATTACCGTTTGTTCCACTAGCCCCTCCCTATTCGATTGTATGCTCCTAGGATTATGGTCCTCCTAAACCGCTTTATATTGTTAAGCGCTGAACATACTGTTGGCACTATATACATCTTGTATAATAATAATTATAATAATTAGTGGAGGTTATGTGACATTTTTATACAAGTCTATAAGAATGCAAAATCCACTTGAAGCAGGTCCAATGCAAGTCAGAAGGAAGTCAATTGATGCTATCAACACAGGCTCAAAGCCTGCCAATAAAGGCCCTAATTCCTAAGAGCCATTTAACGCCAATTGCACCCTTCACAAATTACCAAAAACCATCACCTGCAGACTCCAGTGGGTATCTCCGTTAGGGACATCCACCTTACTACCATAGACCATTGTGAGTAAGCTGAGGCCAGTACCAGAGCAGACTTCTCACCAGCCAGGGACGGCGAAGAAGTGGGAAAACTTCAGTAGGTGCCAAGTCAGGGACCCAGCTGGACAGCAGAGGTGATGCTTGTGGAGCATCAATGAGTGCCAACCCAGGGACCTAACGTGTCAGTGGGGGTGAAGCTTGAGGAGTATCATGCCAAGCCGGGGACCCAGCAAGGAAGCGGGGGTGACATTTGAGGAAGATACTGAGTGTTAAAGTGGAAGAGCTCAGGGGATCCAATGGCTACTTGATCTGAAGTCTAGCGAGAGACTGGGAGCTCGTTGAGAAGACCCACCGTGAGTGAGTGTGGGGAAAGCTGAGAACTGTTCGTGTTCCCAATAGTTAAAGCCTTCACCTGTATAGTTGTCTACCTATAGCTGTCTCGGAGTCTGCCAATTATCGTTGCATCTACCCAAGGGTGTCCCGGCCCTAACCCTCTCTCCTAAAGTTCTGTTTAAGAGACAATAAATCTCTTTGCATTCGAAAAGTGTTTAGGCCCACCTGTTGATCTTGCATTACGCCCACCATGCCTTGTAACCCATTCTACATTGAAGGATGTCAGCTCTCCCTAACTCTGGAGATCACCATTTAGGTCTAAAGAGGACTGGGACTTTGCTACACAAGCAAAAGTGCACTGCTAAGGAGACTATCCAGTAGTAGATTTTCTATTGTCCACTGAAGCAATGCCTGAAAAAAACTGAAAATGTAATACTTATGCTTTCCACTCATCTAAAAACTGCAATATATAACATTTTGGTTTTTTGGTTTAGATATGCTTTAAAGTAATTACTGTCACCAACAACAGGTCTTTATATCCAACTTGCCTGTTTGTTGGTTAGTGTATCATAGGCAATAATTGGTACAGCAGGCAGTGTACATAGGTGTAATAGGTCACTGCCTCTGGCATGTCTCCAGAGACCGGAAAACAGCTCTGTTTCCTGAGTTTGACACAGATAGGAGCTTCGAAGATCTGCAGCGTGAGAGTAGTATGGGGGAGAATTAGATTTTTGTTAATAAAGGGCAAAGAAAGAAATACGCTTGTATCTACAGTGTCAAGCAGATAATAATGTGGAATGTAAAATCATTTTTTAAGTGAACCTTCAATAACCTTACAAGTGTGCATTATTAAATTCCTGGCATGTCACAATATACAGCAATAGTATCATGGAAAACAAAATAAAAAATCTTCCCTTCTAGTTAAGTACCCACCCCTTGCTCCAATCCAGTCTAGCCTAGACTGAGAGGATCACAAAGAACCAACTCATGACATGTGGCTCAGCCCATGAAATGCTGTGCCATACTGTAATATCAGTACCATGTAGCACTCATCACCTAGAATGATCGATGGGTTCCTCTTCTACATGCTACTGATATTATAGTGTAGTGCAGTACTTTATGGGCAGACCAACATTTCATAGGTTGGTTCTTTATGATCAGTCTAGTCTGGACAAGACTGAAGCTTGGACAAAACTGAAGCTAGGGATCTGGAACAGGTGCATCCAAGCTACTACCTTCTGTGCAGTGGCGGAACTACCGCCATAGCGACCCATAAGGGCGCTATGCGGCCCACAGCCCAGGAGGGCCCTGTGAGCAGGCGGTGGGTGAGCCGTCGAGCTGCCTGTCCGTGTGTCACAGTACAGTGTGACTGTACGAGCAGACACAGCGGGTTGGCTCTGCGGCGGTGGGGGGGGGAAGCTGCCAGCTGGGAAACTCAGTGGGTGGGTGGCCAATCAGCAGGTGGCGGAGCTTCTAGATGACATCCTTCACTGCCCAGCACCCGCCCTGCATCCTGCCAGTTCCGCCCTCACTCACTGTGCAGGCAGCAGAGAGATTACATGATCTCTCTGCTGCCTGACTCAGACTGGGAAACAGAAGTGACGATCCCCATCCCCCACCTTAGCAGGAAAGTGACAATCTGCAACGGGTGGCAGGTGACGTGGCAAGTGGACAATCCTCATCGGGTGGTAGGTGATGTGGCAAGTGGACAATTTGCAATGTGTGGCAAGTGACAATCCGCAACTTGTGGCTGGTGACATGGCAAGTGGACAATTTGCAACTTGTGGCGGGTGACATGGCAAGTGGACAATCCGCAATGGGTGGAAGGTGATCTGGCAAGTGGACAATCCGCAATGGGTAGCAAGTGACAATCTGCATCTAGTGGCAAGTGACGCACTCTGGGCTCCCACTGATTCTGCATTATGGTGAGTTGAACTATTTAGAACACAGCACTCAGTCTGTGAAGTCTCTATACACCTCCATGTAATCCATGCAAAAAAATTGAGAAAGGCTGGTACCATGGAAGTCAGTGAAAACATTGTTTTATTATAGCATGTGAACAACTCTCAAAAATCCAACGCGTTTTGACCATCAGGCCTCTTAATCATGGCTCATAAGCGTTTTTTTCACATGCTATAATAAAATTATGTTTTTTTTGCACGAAGCTAGGGATGGTTTCTTAAGTTGGACGTTTGTTTGTGAAACTGGAAGAAGATACCATCAGTCTGCTGTAGGCCAGAGGAAGCATTGCCTCAGTCTCCTCTCTCCAGTGATTAAACAGCAGAATTGTACTTTTGTAGTCACAAGGTGAGAGGATGCACCATGAAACTACACCCCCATTAGTCACATAAAAAAAATGTGACCCTGTTTTTTTACACACCCTGAAACAATTGGTCCCAGACTTTTAGGATGAGGCAGACATTGATGGTACACAATTCCTTGAGCAGGACAATGACCACAAATTAATTAAAGTAAATTGTCTGGGAATTACAGAGCTTAAAGGGATATAGTTAAATAAAACCTGTTATGGGTCATAAGTAGGTGAAGCATAAAGTACAGGTATGTGGATTAAGTAACACACAGACAGGGTGCAGCGGTCAAGATTAAGTAACACTCAGAATGTAGAGGTCAGCATTAAGTAACATACAGAGTTCAGGAGTAAGGATTAAGTAATGCACATATTTCTGGGGTCAGGATTAAGTAATGCACAAAGTACTGAAGTAAGCAATGCACAGAGCGTAAGGGTCAGGATGAAGAAACATCGTTCAGGAGTAAACAACACACAGAGCTCAGGAGTCAGGAGTAAGGCACAGAGTTCAGGGGTGAGGCGTAAGTAATCCACAAAGTTTAAGGGTCCGGATTAAGAAAAGCGTGTTTACGGGTCAGGAGTAAGTACCGCACAGACTGCAGCGGAAAGGATTAAGTAATGCCAAAGTTCAGAGGTCAGGAATGCTTAACATATTTATTCTGGTTGAAAAAAAGACACAAGTCCATCTAGTTCAACCAATAAAAGGGGAAAAGAATGTACAATCCCATATACACAGAACTATACCCACAGTTGATCCAGAGGAAGGCACAAAACCCAGAAAAGCATGATCCAGTTTTCTCCAATAGGGGAAAAATTCCTTCCTGATCCCCCAAGAGGGAATTGGATTTTTTCTGGATCAACTTTACCTATAAATGTTAGTATCCAGTTATATTATGTACATCTAGTCAAGAATCCATGCCTTTTTAACGCAATCTAATGGAATGAACCAGCTCTTGAGAGAGTCTATTCCACATTTTCACAGCTCTTACTGTAAAGAAACCTTTCTGTATTTGGTCTCTTTTCCTCCAGACGTAGTGTCCCCTTGTCTTGTGTGATGACTTTAAAGGGAATAACTCAAAACCAGTAGATGGACCACTTATGTATTTATTTATTTTTTTGTTTCACGAAGATTTTTATTGAGAATAAAAAGGCAAGAATTACAATTTATAACAATTCAGATCATATCCCCCCTTAATCTTCTCTCCTTTGTACCACTGAGATGGTACATTTATGCACACAGACAGCAGTCAGGATTAAATCGGATTTCCACTCGTTTTTGTGTTTATTAAAAGTCAGCAGCTGGTGGGCACCTGGCTGTGAAAGCTTGCAGCTTCACAGCCGGGTGCACTCTGCGCATGTGCAAGTCACGCTGTGCCTTCTCAATGGCCGGGCAATCTTCTGGGACCTTCCGCTCAAGTCGCCTAGGTGGCCCGAGCAGAAGTGGGAGCTGGGTACCTGTCAAAACTAGGTACCCACACCCCACCCAAAAAAATTGAAATGCCAAATGTGGCATGTAAGGGGTTGAGGAGTGTTTGAGGCAAAATTTTTACTAAGTGGAACTCTGCTTTAAGAAACACACAGAGTCAGGAGTATGTTACGGGCAGAGCTCAGTAGTTTGGAGTAAGTAAAGCACAGGGGTCAGAACAGGAGCAGGACAATAAGTGCATCTGCAGTGTATTTAAAATAGATTGTTTTATGTCCTTAGGCTTGGTGGTTTCACCCGGATTCCCCCACATCTAGCATTCAACTTCATCGCCCTCCTCCTTCTTTTTCTGGTCATCCCCAGCATCATTCCTGAGAGGCAGTGTAGAGTAAACATTTCAATGCACAGGCTTCAACTTTTTTCGCACTGTGCAAGTGTCAATAGAATATGGGAGAGAAGAGACCGAGGAAATGCGTCCTTCTTTCTGCAGCACACTGATGGCATCAGTCTCCAAAATTGCACCCCCAGCCTAGACACAGTCACTGCATGAAGCTTTTTTGAAGAACCATACTGTTGCTGCAAATTGTGACCCCCAATGACGTCATGTATGACAAAACTAGTAGGACGGAGTCCATGTCCAACTATACCACACCAGATTGATCGTGATCTGCAGATATGAACTTTTTTTTATATTTCTTTATTCAGTTTTTCAAATTACATGGTGAATATCCAACAGTACATTGTGAATGACCAATATCACAGATATGAACTTTTTATCCATATATCGCACTTTATTGGACTTATTGGAAACTGTCAGCAACATTTTTCAATAAAACCCACCACAGCCTTACACTATGTGGTGATTCTCTCTTGTCTATATAATATTCATGAGAGAGAGTGAAAAACCATCAGGGTTGGCCGTGATGTTATCCTCTTTCATACCCAGTGGATGGATCCTTCATGATGTGTGAATATATGTTAGATTAGATTCCTATAACGTGGAGTCTAGATATCTGATAAGGGCACATCTTGTATTATGACGGTGAAAGATGCACTTGGCAATCAGACTTGCGGGGAAGCCCCAGTTATATTGGATTACTTGTTCCTGTAAAATTTTTAAGGCCTCTTTCACACGGCTGATCCGCCCCGTGGATATCCGTTTGCTCAGCGGGGATCGCCGGAGCGATCTCCGCTGTGCAGGAAGATGACAGGTCCGTCTCTGCACATTGTGCAGGGACGGACCTGTCAGAGCGCCGCTCTCCCCTATAGGTTTTTCCTCCATCACACTTTTTCGGATCGGAGCGGGTCGGATGTCAGCGGACATGTCACCGCTGACATCTGACGCTCCATCGATCTCTATGGAGCATCCGTTCAGGTCTGACATGCAGACCTGAATGGATCGGCCGTGTGAAAGAGGCCTAACAAGGGTTTTAATATCCTTCTCTTTATCAAGGTTTCTTGTGATAGTTCTTGGAAAATTTGTATTGTCTTTTCCTCATATTCAATTGGTGACTTTCCCGTCAGGTTTCTCCAGATTTGATTTTTTTCCTCCCAGTTTTCAAATCTGACAATTATGTCTCTTGGACTTTCCATCGGGAGCCCTTGCAGTCTTCTTATTCTATGTACTCTTTCAATTTTTATTAGGTTAGGTTTTTATTTTCCAAGAATTGGATTAAAAATCTTCCTTATTATTTCTGTTAAGTTTTCTGTCTGAGTGAGTTCGGGAAGGCCTCGTATTCTTACGTTTTTTTTCTTCGGTACCTGTTTTCTTGATCTTCTAATCTATATGCTTGTTCCTGTTGATCTTTTTTTAAAGTTTTTATTTCTTCTTTTAGCTCTTTTATCATATTTGAGTGGAAATCCACCTTTTTTCTACTTCCTCTACTCTTGAGTGCATATAGCCCAGATTTTTATGAATTGTTGCTATTTCTGTTTTTAAAGAATTTTCCAGGGCTGCAAACATTATTTCTATATCCGTTTTTGTTGGCAACTGAGCTGTCTTCTGTTGTTCCTCCTCGCTTCTTGTACTTGAATCTAACTCAGGGTCCTGGTCCATTTTGAATTCTGAGAGTGTACTACTTTCTAGCAAAGGCTTATTTTGGCCCTTTTTCTCCTTTTTTTCTTTATTCTCCGTTAGACGTCCCTTAGTACCTTGTTTTTCTGTTGTTTGTCTCTCACGATTGCAAAGATTTCATTGTATATATATATATATGTGATCAGCATCTCTTATATTTTGTTTGCACTTTATTATCATTCACATAGCATGGCAATTGTTGGGTTTTTATGTTGCATATTGTGACATCAGGAATTTATTCACACAAACTTCTAAAGTTCTAAAAAAAAAATGTCCTCTTCAATACAGCAGCATTATTGGTTTCCAAACTTTTAGCATTTAAAGTTTAAAACAACATATTTCATCATGGACAAATCTTCTAAAATACAAACAAAATAATGAGTGTAGAGCACCTGCCTGATATTAGATAATTGTTGTTTTTCTGCACACCGAGCCAGCTGAACCTAACAAGCCCACTGATTCCCTATTTATAGAACTGATCATTCTCTCGCAGTCCGCTGCGCTGTGCTTTGGAGACCAATGCGTCCCTTTTCTTTCTGTACAATGGTTTTAGCAGACGTGTTTTACAAAGTTGCGCCCCCTCTGTTCCATTTAACGTACGTTTAGTTAACCTGTACAGCATTCAAAATTAGTTGTCCTAGATTTTTTCTAGAAAAATAATAAATGATGCCATTTTATATCTCTAAAAACAAGCTCATTAAACATCAATGTTCTCATGACAAGATGGCCCTTTGTCTGTAGCCTGAAGGAACTTTGCAATTGGTACACACCATGAATCAATATTTCTAAAATAGGCAGCGTAGTTATCCACGACAAAGCCTGTAGGGGTTGGATTGGGAAACTCTACCCAAAATTTTTATTTTTGGTTCTGAAGGAACCGGAACAGGCAGCTCAAACTTCAGCTTTAATTTTCAACCCTCAGCATAACCCATGGGCCATGATGTCTACCTCCAGCCAATTGTTTAGTCCTGGATAAAGTGGGAAAGTTAAAATGTTCTCCATATTTGTCTGTGACCCTATTGGGGAGATTCTTCCTTACTTTGTGTCCCTGTGACTCCAGGACACAAAATGGAAAGGAAGCAGTTGTCAACATGATAGCAAATCCAACAAAAAGAATAAGACACATTTTCAGGGCTTTAAAATTGCCATAGCCATAGCCACATGGCTATTTTTCTCAGAGACTAGGTGCAGGAACTCTTCCCTTCTGATAACCCCTTGACTTCGCCCCCTACCCACCTTCGAGAGTTGTCCCTTGGTTCCACCCCTTACCAACCTCCCAGTACCACCCCTTTTAGAGAATACAGAACTAAGTATAATTTTTACAGTGCTAAGTATATGGAATTTGATAACAAGTAAGGCAGTAAAATAGATTTAGCAACAATGGACACCCCAGGGACAATAGATCCACCCCAGCAACAATAGACTCCCAACAGCCAGCAACATTAGACCCCTTCCAGCAATGGCTGACCCCCTGTAACATAAGACCCCCCCCCCCAGCAACAATAGATACCCCACCAGCAACAATAGCCCCCTTGCAAAAATAGATCCCCTCCAGCAAAAATAATAAGCAGAAGATCCAACCTCTCAAATCTGTGGTGAAACACCCACCGTAACAGAACTCACAGGTGTTGGCTCTGCTCAAGCTTGAGGAAAGAAGAAAATCCTGGATGGCCGCACACCATGGAAGGCATCTTTATTGATATGAAATAATAAAATCCAAATACAGTCACCTCATAAATAGGGAAAAAACAGGACAGATACCAACGCATTTCACGCCCTATCATGGCACTTATTAATAGCTATGAATAAGCCATTTTGGACACTTCAGCCCAGTTCTGGGAGACTTGGGAACCATGGGCTAACTATATGGGAGTGGACATCTCCTCAAGCACTTTTCAACCATCATGATTATTTTTAAGGTCTGAATGACAGATAGCGCACCCCCTTCCTCTTTGTCTCTAACTTTCTTTTTTCCACTATACCCTCCTTTCCTTTCCCACACCCCTTTTCATGTTTGGGCTTTGTCCCTATGTAATGTTGTCCTGCAACTGGACACTCTTCTTGTTATAGTCAATCGAGGGACAAAACCCACGTTTATACCATGCAATGAAATTGGCGGTACGACACTGTTAGGTCAGCTATAGATGTAAATAGATGTTGCAGACTGCTCCAAAGTCTGGAGGTCTTTTGTTGGAAAATGGGCCAGTGGATGGGAACCCGTCCACTCCTCCCCTGCACAGTTAGATCCCTTTTGGGGTGCGGGGGGAGGAGGAAACAAATATATAACCCTAGAACCACTTGGTCCCCGGCTCACGAGTTGTTTTTCCACATTAACTCCAGGACACAGGAAAACTAACGTCAGTTAACAAGTCTTAACTATAGATCTTCTTCATATATCATTGTACTGCTGTATACCTCTTTTTTTGCATTGGTACGTCTTGAATATTCCTTTAGAAACAATAAAAAAAATTGAAATACAAAAAAAATAAATAGCAAATCGCCTGTAAAGAGCCTCTCCTCTCACTCCAGTGTAAAAGCCTGAGGGCTTTCACACTGGAGCGATGCGCTGTCAGGACACCAACAAAAAGTCCTGCAAGCCGCATCTTTGAGGCGCTGTAGAAGCAGTGTATATACCACTCCTGCAGCGCCCCTGTGCATTGAAATCAATGGGCAACGCCACCGAAGTATACAGTCAGTGTTTCAGATATTTTCCAAATACTTTATTGCTGCAGTTCAGCAAATGTAGCTCATTGTAATACCAAGCCATACCCACAAAACTCACAGTTGTATATCAGTGGTTTAGCACAGTACATAGCACCTAGGGGCCCCTTGGTGCAGGAAGGAATGAAATTCCAAGTGTATCTTTAAATGCCTGCGTGGATAAGGCCCATAGAGGCCTGAAGGTGCCCAGGCCTCTCTTGGCATACAGTGGAAGGTTTTCACGTTAAGCAAAGTGACATAATACTTCTAGGGCTGCCTGCTTTTTTGCAGGACCTTTTTTTAAAAAAAAAAGGTAAAAAAAAAAGGCCGTCAGCTTTCACTTTAAGAAAAACACATTTTTCTATTCATTCTTTATTTTTTTTTTATATCCTTTTTTTTTTAATGTAATGAGTGTGATTTACAGGGTGTGGAGCTTCTCATTACCAGCTGCTAACATAATGGCCCCGTGCTTGTGACTACAGCCATAGTGTTTATGAAGTGGAGCAGCCTGAGAACTATTGTCAAATCTCCCGTGGATTGCAGTTAACAAGTAGTAAGTATGTTTTACTCTGCGATCCCCAGGAGGCTGTATTACAGTTTACTGAAGAACAAAAAGACTCCATTTTACAAGAGAACCACTGATTCAGACCTATTCACTAATCAACATGTTTTTAGGCTTAGAAAAAGGACATTGATTTAAGGGCAACGTTGCCGAGAAGATATGCAATGGTATAAACAAAAAAATAAAGAAAGGGTTAACTTATTTTGAATCTAGAATGGTTCTGGGGGTTTCTGGAGACCACTTGTGGTCTGATACTGATTAGAGTACTTGTTCAGAACAAGATAGCAGACTTTCCTGGCCAATCAGGGGTCAGCAAGGGAAGGTGGAATAAAAAAGCTCATTCGCGTATTTTTCCAGTTGTAGAATTTACGGGAGGTTCAAGTAAGCAAACATGTGTTAAGGCATATCCTTAGCATTGTTTAGGCTCCTCTCAAAGCAAAAGGTTCTCCCAAGTAGGGATGAGCCGAAGACCCCCACACCCACCCCCCCGCAGCCTGGTATAGTTTGGGGGGGGGTGCTCACTCGTCCCCCTATCCTGATCTTCCAGGTTGCATGCTCGGAAAAGGGTCTCACATTTTTAAAAAAACATTGGCGCGGGGTTCCCCTTATAATCCATATCAGACCTGAAGGGCCTGGTATGGATTTTGGAGGGAGACCCCCACACCTTTTTTTTATATTGGTGTGGGGTTCCCCTAAAATCCATACCAGACCTGAAGGGCCTGGTATGGATTTTTTGGGGGCACACCATTTTGTTTTTTATTTTGGCATGGGGTTCCCCTTAACCACTCCACTACACTGTGTTATATATACTACACTGCCTGCACTGACTGAATATAGAGTCTATCCAAAAAAAACTGTCAATGACAATCAACACTGCGCTAACCCCAAAAATTACATACAAAAAAGCTGCTAACACAATCACAAGGATATACAGTAGTGAAGAAAATTCCAAATGTTAAATTATAGTGTAGCGCTATATAAAATATGATTAAACCACTAAGTGATGTGACAATAATATATAAGTATCAAAATTGCATGACATACAAAAGTGCTTGCCCAAACTGCCCAGCAATTGCATAAATAATGAAAAAATTATGATGAACCCAAAAAAATGTGAAAACAGTCCAAAAAATCTGTTATTCGATTAAATCCAATCCACACGTGAGAGGGAAAGAGCCATCCACCTTCGTCCTATGAAGATCACATGCAGGCACCCTGTGGCATATCCATCACCAAATAAGATGTAGGCTTACCAGATAGAATGGATCCAAACGAATATACATTCGAAGGATCAATCAAACTTCAGAATATTCTCATATAGAGTTGTCCAACATAAAAAGGCTCTCCTGGGAATTCTCAATCAAGTATTCAAACGATGGGAAAATCTTCCACTTTAAACCTCAACGCCCACAATAGTGTAAATCCGTTTTTAAAAAATTTAATGAAATAAGTAATGAACTTACATGAATCCAAATGAATAAAGCGCTTTTATCATAAAAACAGAGCTGCAGTAGGAGTCCCGACGCGTTTCGTCCTCAAAAGACGTCATCTGGGGTACTACTCCACTGCAGACCACTTCCTTTTATACTTAACTTACTAATTTGGGCGAAAATTCGATCTGCCTGTGTCACCGCATATTACTTCCGGTTCGACCAGACTTCCGGCGTGCGTTCCACGCCTCGTTACTGTGTTATTTAATAATTGACCCCGTATTAATATATCACCGAATGATGGAATAAAGCTTAACTTAATAAGCGTCAAAACCAGCCTCATAAACGTTACTGAGTAAAGAGAGGTGAGTATATTAAGATCGTGACATTATGCATAGTACGTCACTTCCGGGTCACGAGTACCAGTAAGCTGGTTGACCAATCAAAGGGCCAACCCACAAATTATTCCGACATCACTTCCGCTTTTCGCTGAGCTGTGACGGAAGTGATGTCAGCCAAACAAAGGCTAAGACGCACCACGCCTCCGGAATTCCCACGTGAGGACACGTCGAATCCCGGAAGTGATGTGGATAAACGTCCCGACGTCTACCCGCAGCGGAACGCAAACAGAAGTGCGCTGGAGCGCACTTCAAATAAACTAAACTTTATTGTAAAAATGACAGCAGATAGTCGCGCACTACAACCAATTGCTAATGAAACGCAAATAGATGTGCGCTTGAAGCGCACATATTCAAACCGGAACACCTGATAATACCGGGTCCAAAAAACGAATAGAAGAGGAAAAGGAGACAGAAAATATTTTTTGTATAATCGTTTAAAAATAAAAATAAAATTAAAAAACATAAAAAAATACACTATCCTCATATAAAAAAATAAAATACATGCCGAATTTAAATTTAACAAGAATAATTGCATGCCAAATTATATTTTATCGAAAATGTTAAAATGTACAGAATAGACAGATTTCCACCACAAACTCCTTACAGTGGAACGTCCATTCCTGAAATTATCAGGAATGGATATACACATGGTGGTACACATATGTGTATATAAGACCCAACCGTAATTCTGTATAAGCCAGTGAGTACAAAAGAACCCAAGGACCAATGCGTTGACACTGAGGGCAGATAGAATTCTATCCCAAAACAATACATTACATAAATAAATAAATAGCGGCTACACCAAAAATAAAATAAAGTATATAGACAAACATGTTCACATAAGATGAACCCCAAAAAATTCAAGTGGCTTAGAAACTAGAACCATCAGGACAATTACCAGCATAGATCTACCCATCATTAATGAACGCGTTGATGTCCCATTCAATATTTAAACCAAACGGAACATAAGATCGAATTGTGTATATCCAGTAGGTCTCTAACTGGGAAACACCACGAGTCATAGCTCCACCCCTCCAAGGGGGTGTGTATTTGTCGATGGCCAGAAATTGTGTGCCTGTAGGGTCACTGTTGTGACATTCTCTATAATGTTTCGGGACAGTATGTTTAGAAATCTTACTTTTTATCAGGGATATATGCTCTCCTACTCTAGTTGCAAACGTTCTCGTGGTTCTCCCCACATACTGTTTCCCGCACGGGCAAGTTATTAAATATACCACGTGTCTAGTACTACAAGTACAAAATGTCTTAATAGTGTGTGTTCTATTGGTTGTTGTTGATGTAAACTCAGTTGTTTTGTGCCTACCAGCGATGTTAAATTGGCACACAATACATTTTTTTTTTTACAGGGATAATAGCCCGTTAAATTGTGGAAAAACGATGGCCGCCTAGGTGGATTAACAACATTAGGAGCAATTAAACTCCGTAGAGAAGGTGCTCCCCTAAAGAGAACCTTTGCCTGTTCTGGCAATTTAGAGCCTAGAACAGGATCGCTCCTCAACACATCCCAGTGCTTATTTATAATGGTTTTAATTTGTCTATGCTGTATCGAAAAAGATGTCAGCATAGACCATCTGTAAGTGTCATCCGGCTCCCTGTACGCTTTTTCAGCAACAAGAGTCTCCCTGTTGGTGTCAATAGCTTTCCGTATTTCACCATCCAAAATACTGGCATCATATCCTTTAACCTCAAATTTCTGCTTGAGGGTTTCTGCCTGAGTCTTAAATGTATCAAGGTCAGTGCAGTTCCTCCGCAGACGTAAAAATTGGCTGCGTGGAACTGAACTTAACCATGATCTGTGATGACAACTGTCCAAGGAAATAAAACTGTTTCGATCTGTTGGTTTGAAATGTGTTTTAAACACAAACTTACTGTCCACAATCTCTATTTGCAAATCTAAGAAAATAATCTTGGAGGAACTCATTTCAGCTGAAAGTGAAATACCCCTGTCATTGCGATTCAAATCATCAAAAAACTTCACCAAAGACTCTGGAGAGCCATTCCATAGGAGGAGGATGTCGTCTATATATCTAGCCCAAAGGACCAATGAAGGGTTCCGTTGGGCATAGACGACATCCTCCTCCCATTTAGCCATAAATAAATTCGCAAGACTAGGGGCAAATTTTGCCCCCATTGCAACCCCCTGTTGTTGCAAATAAAAATTATCATTGAACCAAAAGTAGTTGTGCTCCATGGCAAATTCCAAAAGCTCCACAAGGTATTCACATTGGAATGATGCCAAAGAGTCATCAAGATTTAAGTAATGCCGAACAGCCTCAATACCCATCCCTTGTGGGATACATGTATAAAGGGACGCTACATCCGCTGTAGCCATAATGCAATGTTCATAAGGCTCAATACTTTCAAGCCTCCTGATTGTAGCCCCGGTATCCTTAAGATAGGAAGGAGTTTTTTTGACGAGGGGTTGCAAATAAAAGTCAATATAACGGCCAATTCGTGAAGTGACCGAATTAATGCCACTTACTATCGGCCTACCAGGAGGATTTACTGGATCCTTATGGATCTTCGGTAGGTAGTAGATTGTGGGAATTCGAGGAGCAATGGGAACTAAAAATGCTTTCTCTTTATTGTTCAAAATTTTTAATTATATTACTTACTTAATTTACTATAATTTAACATTTGAATATAGAGTCTACACTGTATACAGTATATCGTCTACACTAAATGCATTATATATATATTTATATTGTGTACTAGACGTGTGTGTGTAAATATATATATATATATATATATATATATATATATATATATATATATATATATATATATATCTCTATCTATCTATCTATCTATCTATCTATCTATATATATATATATATATATATATATATATATATATTACTCCGCCTACACGCCACTAACTAACCACCTGCCTGCCTAATCTAGCTCTATCTATCCCTCCATACACTATACAGGCCATTATTATTATTATTATTATTCAGGATTTATATAACGCCAACAGTTTGCGCAGCGCTTTACAATATGAGGGCAGACAGTACACTTACAATACAAATCAATACAGGAGAGATCAGAGGGCCCTGCTCGTTAGAGCTTACAATCTAGAAGGGAGGGTCAAGTTGAAACAAAAGGTTTTTACTGTGGGGGGATGAGCTGATGGAGAAAATGAAAATACAGTTAGGTGTGGGTGGGGTAGGCTTCTCTGAAGAGAAGTGTTTTCAGGGATCGTCTAAAAGCTAATAAAGTAGGAGATAAGCGGACAGATTGGGGTAGGGCATTCCATAGGATTGGGGAGGCTTTGGAAAAGTCCTGGAGGCGAGTATGGGAGGAGGTGATGAGGGAGCTAGAGAGCAGGAGGTCTTGAGAGGAACGAAGAGGACGAGTAGGTTGGTATTTAGAGACTAAGCTAGTGATGTAGCTGGGGGCAGAGTTGTGGATGGCTTTGTATGTAATTGTTAGTATTTTGAATTTAATTCTTTAGCTGAGCGGAAGCCAGTGGAGAGATTGACAGAGAGGAGTAGCAGACACCGAGCGATTGGTAAGGTGGATAAGTCTGGCAGCGGCATTCATAATGGATTGAAGAGGTGCTAGACTATGTAAGCCAATGAGAAGGGAGTTGCAGTAGTCAAGGCGAGAGATGACCAGCGAGTGAATTAAGAGCTTTGTTGTGTCATTGGTTAGAAAGGGGCGTATTTTGGAGATGTTGCGGAGGTTGAGGCGGCAAGATTTGGACAGTGATTGGATGTGTTGCTTGAAGGAGAGTTCAGAGTCCAGGACTACACCTAGAATCTTGGCGTGAGGGGATGGGCTTATGGTTATGCCATCAATTTTGACAGTGAGATCAGGGGAAGGGGCATATGGGGGAGGAAAAATTATAAGTTCGGTTTTGGATAGATTGATTTTGAGGAAGTGGTGTGACATAATGGTCTCCCATTATGTAAGCAGCCTTATATAGTGTGGGGCGTGGACTTAGTCCCCTTGAGCCATGATTGGCCAAAGGCAGGGCGCTTAGGGTGGCTGAGCACCCTGCCTTTGGCCAATTATGGCTCCCACAGCAAAGCGTGCCGTGATTCCACAAAGCATGCAGGTCAGGCGCATGCTTTGGCCAATCATCAGACGTAGGCGCACTCCGATCTTGCCGTACATTATGGGGCGAATTTCCCACGAACGCCCCATATGTTCATTTCTTTTGCAAGCTCATCCCTACTCCTAAGCATAAAAGGAGCTTGGAAGACGCCAATGAAGTGATTGGTGCCCCATGAAGTGTCTTTGTGCTTTAATAATGCCTACAAACAATCATGGGCAGTTATTATACATATCAACCTGCTCTTCTTCCATGTTGAACAAAGTAAACTATTAATGGTGATTGGTGAAGTAAAGTTGCAATTCCTAACATAGGTTCCTATGTTTTTTTAGGCTGGGTTCACACTGCAGAACGGAGCGGCTCACAGCAGGGATCCGGTGCATTTCTGTTCACCGTTTCAGGTCCGATTTTGGTCCGAATATTTTGGCT
The DNA here is from genome assembly GCF_037356315.1 of Lithobates pipiens. Lineage (NCBI taxonomy): Eukaryota > Metazoa > Chordata > Amphibia > Anura > Ranidae > Lithobates > Lithobates pipiens. Next base: position 33,566,772 of record NW_027507785.1, read on the forward strand.
GAATTTGGACCTGAAATGGACCAGATGATGCACAAGACTTCTGTGCAATTCTCTTCGGAGATGTGTGAACCAACTCCATTGAGAGCCGTTCACAATCTCCTAGTGTGAACCCAGCCTTAATGTAGTTTTTACAAATTTTTATAGAGACATACGAAGCAAAATTTATAAAGTTGACAGTCCAAAAAATTACTAGTCTAGTCTCAAAATACCAACCTAATCTTCCTCTTTGTTCCACCCAAGACCTCCTGCTCTCTAGCTCCCTTGTCACTTCTTTCCATATTCGCCTCCAGGACTTCTCCCGAGCCTCTCCCATGCTCTGGAATACCTAACCCTACCCCAATCTGTCAGACTGTCTCCAAATCTATCTACTTTTAGGCGATCCCTGAAAACTTTTCTCTTTGGAGAAGCCTACCCCGCCTCCACCTAACAACTGTTCTTTTATTTTCTTCATCAGCTCACGCTAAACAGTTATTACCCTTTTGTATCACTTGACCCTCCCTCCTGGACTAAGCTCTAGCAAGCAGGGCCATCTGTTTCCTCCTGTATTAAATTTTATTGTAACTGTACTGTCTGTCTTACTGTTGTAAAGTGCTGCGCAAACTGACGGAACTATATAAATCATGTATAATAATAATAATAATTAAGGCCACACTGTAGCTATAGCAGATATATGATATAACATTACTAAGCAGATAATAATTATTCCCTTTTAGAGAGAGTCAGGAAGGGGAGACGCCTAATAATTGTAGCCTAATGCAAAAGGCCCAAAGATGATGAATGTAGAAAATAACTCTACTGGGTGAAGGACCCAATATCTCAAACATTGGAGGGAGAATCCCCCCTTTCTCTGTAGTCTCCCAGCCCCAGGGTCCCAATGCAACGTTAGGCCTTGATCTAATCTCAGAGTCACAGCACGCCGTATTCTCTCTAGATATTATGTAATGCACATGAAGGAAGCAGCAGTGCCTTTGCCTGAGCCTTGAGTTAACCCTTGACCCATAAAAGGACATCTAACATTGTCAAAGGTGCGATGAAGGGTTAGAAAAAGGTAAGTGAAAGAAACATGGCACAGGGCGAATCATAGAAGTCTAAGGAGTCAGCTAATTGTTTAAAGACCAGAGGGGGGATAGGTCTCCAAAGAAGGAACATCTTCAGCCTTCGATTCTGTGAGGGAGACCAGGGGGAGGCCAGGAAGATGTTCCCTTTAGAGTAACAATAGGCCCAGACTATTGGAATAGGGACAGAAGAGGTGAAGTCTTGCCACCTAGGTACAGAAGAGTTTGTGAGGTCTGTCAAAGGGGTAGGGTGCAAAAGTACTTGCTCCTGCTATGGATTCCAGATGATTATGGAGCACAAAAGACCAAAGGAGTACCTACTAAAAGAAGCCTCACCCTCATTGTGCAAAAATCACTCTGACTCAACAAACATAGACATACTGTACAAGAGTCTCAATACATCAGACATAACCAGAAAAATAAAACAGCCAATAGCAAGTTGTGACAGGTTTCGCACAGGCTTCAAACGATGTCAAAGCTTGCCGAAACCCTACAAATAGCTTATTTATTCTAAAAGCCAGGGCTGCCATTAAGATCTGTGTTCAACAATCCCAGGTTGGAGCTGAAAGTTGCTTTAAAGAAGAGCCAATTTCAAGATATCTGGGCAAAGCTTGGTGAAAGATTTGGCAATGCTGTGTAAATACCTGCTGTCTGAATTTTTCCTCAGACTAGCATTTACAACTTGGAACCTGTATGGTGTAAACCTTAACATCAACCTAATTCTTAATTAAACCCACTTCTAAATCATATTTCATGCTGTAACATCAGTAAATAGTATAATGTGACAACCATAAATGCTATCATGGGGACAGGGGTGGACTGACAACTCATGGGGCCCCCGGGCAATAGGAGATTATGGGGCCCCCGGGCAATAGGAGATTATGGGGCCCACGGGCAATAGGAGATTATGGGGACCCACAGTGTACACAAACACAGTATACAATCACACAGTATACACAGACATGTTTCTATTGGCTGAGAAGGTACTGCAGAGGTGGGGCAGCTATAATCTTGGGATTTTTAGACCAAAAGGATGTCGGTAAGGGACATTTTAGAGACAGATGTAAAAAAAAACACAGATTTTTACATACTGTTCCTGGTTTTTCTGAGGCTGGCAACCCTGATGGGGCCCCCTAGTGGCTCGGGGGGCCCTCGGGCAGTGCCCAAGTGGCCAAATGGTCAGTCCGCCCCTGCATGGGGATACCAGCAGCAAAATTTATGCAAACTGTTACATTCTAAAAACTTTAAAACTCATTTACAATGCACCAAAAATGTCAATGGGCAAACAGAATTGCCATTGGGCACATGGCATCACCTGAACTAGTAAATGGGGCCTTCAGTTAGCAGTTCATGTGTCACCATAGAAATCCATGTTTCATTTTGAAAGATGGGCTCCCTGCCTCTTACTGCTTTCCTCCAGTCATGAATAGCAGAGGGATCCAACACAGGGATTCTGCTTTTACTTACCAACAGGATATTCATGAAATTATGTGTAGCACCCTCCTAGCTTAGGATGCTAGGTAAATGTAGTTCTGGCTCCTTCTGCAATCATGGGTTTTACAGGCTGGGAGTTTGATTGCTTCCCCCTGACTCTGGAAGAAGATTCCAGAGTTTAGGGCGGGAGATCCAAAATAACCAGCCTGAATATTTATCAGGTTCCAGCCAATCCCTGGAGAGGGGGGGGGGGGGGCTGGAATGGTGATAAATTGTCTGAAGCACTAGAGAGCAGGTTTCCTTCTCCCCAGCAGGGTTCCAGAGATGGAGGGGCTGAGCTGCCCTTAGGCAGTCCATGGACTGAACATCTGCTCTAGAGACCTCCGCGGTGTCAGAACTGAGGACCTAGGTAGATTTTTACTAGAAGCTGATTGCAGAACCTCACCACAAGGGATCTGGTCTGGAAAGGGACCGTCTCACTCACTGGACCATGTCTGGAGAAAGCTGGAAGGTGGCAGCTGTCTTGGGGACTTATGAGTAAAGACCCTAAACTGAGCCCTGTGACTGTACAGTGTTCAGGAGATTGCACTGGGTGGCAGTAGTTATGCATCAGCTCAAGATAACCAGATGCCAAAATGACTTGCCTCATAGTCCCCAGCTGTGAGGCATTAGATTGTCCAACACCCACAATTAATCAAGGAGAGGTTTGTCCTCTAATCATTGAGAGCTAAACATTTTGAAGTATCCCATGGTCTAATCCGCTCTACAGTTCCTCAGGCAAATAATTATAAAAAGACATCCTCTAGACTGATTCATATGGACTGGTGCTTGGATGACTGGCAACCTTTGTGCTATCAGTGAAGATCCAGCTGTTATCAGGGCATCAGGCAAGTGAAAGTTTCACTAAACTGACTGCCAATTCTGTATTGTAAGATGCTCAAATGTTCTATTTACTGCATACTAATATATTATATCATATATTAGACACAGTTTTCAAATATTACCCTCCTTCCCACCCACCCTGGCACCCCTGTAAAAGGTTTTGAATGCCCAGGGCATGGCTGTCACAGTGGTCACATGATGGGGAGAAAGTTTCACAGGCTACCAATTGTTAGTGGGGTCCAAGAGCTGTCTTTAGGATGTCTGGGGAGCGCTCTCAGCACAGAAACATTGGATGTCCAATGAAGTATATGTATGGCATGTGGGTGTCAAAGCCCAACCTTTTGCCACTGCACATAAACACTATATTACCTAAAGTATTGGGACGCCTTGTTTGACCATTCTTCCAGAAGTACATTTGTAATGTCAATCGCTGATCCTGGTGGAGAAGGCCTAGCTCGCAGTCCCCACTCTAATTCCTCCCAAAGCTGTTCTATCGGGTTGAGGTCAGGACTCTGTGCAGGCCAGTCAAGTTGACCCTCTTAGTTCCAGTGAAGGGAACTCTTAAGGCGTCAGCATAACAAGACATTTTGGACAATTTCATGCTCCCAACTTTGTGGGAACAGTTTGGGGATGGCCCCTTCCTGTTCCAACATGACTGCACACCAGTGCACAAAGCAAGGCAAGGCACAAAGACTTGGATGAGCGAGTTTTGGGTGGAGGAACTTAGCTGGCCTGCACAGAGTCCTAACCTCAACTCAACAGAACACCTTTGGGATGAATTAGAGTGGAGACTGCGGGCCAGGCCTTCTCGTCTAGCGTCAGTGTTTGACCTCACAAATGTGCTTCTGCAAGAATGGTCAAACATTCCCATAGACACAAATAGATAAACCTTGTGGATGGCCTTCCCAGAGGAGTTGAAGCTGTTACAGCTGCAAAGGGTGGGCCAACTCAGTATTGAACCCTACGGTCTAAGACTGGGATGCCATTAAAGTTCATGTGCGTGTAAAGGCAGGTGTCCCAATACTTTTGGTAATATAGTGTATGTTGTGCAGCAGTAGGTTATAAAATGTCTGTCTCAAGCTTCAAAAGGCGTAAAATTAATATATTTTAAATGTTTCTGTTATTTTCTCCATCCATGTGCACATGAGTTTATAGAAGACAATGTACTTAGAGAAAGAAACCCCATTTGTCCATAAATGCCCCCCACCCCAACACATACTGATGTAGCACCCTGTTTAGGCAGGGTTGCTCTTAAATTGACCTGCCAAGTGATAGTTGCCTTAGCCGATTGATAGGAGGTCAATTGGTTTTACCTTAATTCTGGAGTTGCTGCACTTCTTCTGTCACTAGATAGCCGGGTATCTGGTGGAATTAGATAAGACAAGGGCATGCAAGGACAGAATAGGAATAGATGGGGTGTCTCAGACAATGGGCAGGGATTTTCTTGGGCCCCTTGGCCTGCTGGGAGAGCCTATTTATTTAGGTGGGGTCAGGTGATCTAGGTTTTCTGTGCCACCTGGACAGCTGTCTGGGTGGAGATGTGTTGTGCTGCCCCTGGCTCCTAGGCCAGAGCCTGAGGCCTATCCTGGGGATGTATGGCTGCTAGGCTGTGTGAGGGCCTATCCAGAAGTAAAAGGGCAGCACAGGGTTGGGATTTGCATTCTAATTCCGCGTACACACGATCGGAATTCTCATTGGAAAAAGCTCTGATGGTTTTCCCAACGGAATTCCGACAGAATTCCGCTCAAGCTGTCTTGCCTACACACGGTCACACCAAATTCCAATAGTTTAGAACGCAGTGATGTACAAGACGTACGACGGGACTAGAAAAAGGAAGTTCAATAGCCAGTAGCCCATAGCTTCCGTCTCATAGTTGAATCTGAGCTTACGTGATTTTTGGCGTGTCGAAATTGCATACACACGATCGGAATTTCCGATAGAGAGTTTTCCGTCAGGAAAATTGAGAACATGCTGTCAATTTTTGGCTGGCGGAAATTCGGACAGCTAAATTCCGATGGAGCCTACACACGTATTTCATGATGAAAAGCTCTGATCTGTCTTTTCCTGGCTGGAATTCTGATCGTGTGTATGCGGCATAACCGAAAGTGATGGTTCCGTCGGCCGGAGAACCTGTCAGTGGTCGGAGGTAGAAGGGAAGTTGTTGCCACAAAGGGACCAACCACCTTTACCAGGGACAACAGTGAGTAACTAAAGCAAGTACCAGAGCAGTATTCTCACCAGCTGGGGCGACGGTGAAGAATTTGGAAACTTCAGCAAAGTGTCAAGCCAGGGGCCCAGCCAGCGGAGGTGACGCTTGCAGAGCAGTCTTGTGTGCCAAGCCAGGGACCGAGCAGGCCAGTGGGGTGACGTTTGAGGAGTATCTGTGAGTGCCAAGCTAGGGACCCAGCAGGGAGGCGGGGGTGACGCTTCAGGATGATACTGAGTGAGAATGCTGGAGGAGCTCAGGGGATCCAGTGGCAGTGGATAAGAGGTTCTAATTGAAAGACTGGGAGCTCAGTTGAGTGAAGACCTAAAGAGGAGATTGTGGAGGAAGCGAAAGAGTTCATTACAACCTTTGTTAGAAACTGTTCAAGATCGTTGCCATAGGAGACAGCGTGTCTACACCTGCAGCAGTGGTGTCCGGCTGAATGTCTTTCCCTGCCTGGTTGTCTGCCTATAGAGGTCTCGGAGTCTGCCAATTACATTGCAACCACTTAAGGGTGTCCTGGCCCAAAGGCCCCTTTCACACATGCGGATGGTATGTCCGTATTTCATCCATCCGTTTGCGGATGAAATACGGGCCATACATTCATCCCTATGGGATAGCGGGTGTCTGCGGATGAGCATCCGCAGACACCCGCTATTGTCCGCCTCCGCAAATGTCCGATTCTGCAGACGGAGGAAAATCCTATTTTTCTGTCCGTCTGCAGAGCGGATCGGATGAACACGGACACACGGTCCGTGCTCGTCCAATCCCCATAGAGGAGAGCGGAGAGCTGACAGGGCGGTCCCCACACAGTGTGCGGAGACCGCCCTATCCGCAGCCGGCTCAGCGGGGACAACGGAGCCATCCCCGCTGAGCGAGCGGATCTTCACGGGGCGGATCTTTACTGATCCGCCCCGTGTGAAAGAGGCCTAAATCCTCTCTCCCACAGTTCTGTTTAAGAGACAATAAATCTCTTTGCATTCAAGAAGTGTCTGGCACCCATGAATCTACTGTGCATTACACCCACCATGCCTAGTAACCCACTCCACACAGAAGGATGTCAGTTGTCCCTAACTCTGGAGGTCACCATTAGGCCCCTGGGGACCTGGCTACACTATTATTTATTATTATTATTATACAGGATTTATATAGCGCCAACAATTTGCACAGCACTTTACAACATGAGGGCAGACAGTACACTTACAATACAAATCAATACAGGAGGGATCAAAGGGCCCTGCTCGGTAGAGCTTACAATCTAGAAGGGAGGGTCAAGTGGGAAGGTAATAGCTATGGGGGGTGAGCTGATGGAGAACATGAAAATACAGTTGTTAGGTGTGGGTGGGGTAGGCTTCTCTGAAGAGAAGGGTTTTCGGGATCGTCTAAAAGCTAATAGAGTAGGGGATAAGCGGACAGTTTGGGGTAGGGCATTCCATAGGATTGGAGAGGCTTTGAAAAAGTCCTGGAGGCGAGCATGGGAGGAGGTGATGCGGGAGCTAGAGAGAAGGAGGTCTTGAGAGGAACGAAGAGAATGAGAAGGTTGGTATTTAGAGACTAGGCTAGTGTAGCTGGGGGCTTTGTAAGTAGTTGTAAGTATTTTGAATTGAATTTGTTGGGTGAGTGGAAGCCAGTGGAGGGATTGGCAGAGAGGGGAAGCAGACACAGAACGATTGGTAAGGTGGATGAGTCTGGCAGCAGCATTCATGATGGATTGAAGAGGTGATAGACTATGTAGAGGTAAGCCAATGAGAAGGGAGTTGCAGTAGTCGAGGCGAGAGAATTAAGAGCTTTGTTGTGTCATTGGTTATAAAGGGGCGTATTTTGGACACCACTAAACCATGAATCGTAGAATTACGCAGAACAAAAAAAAAAAAAACACCTATTCTGGGATTACAACAATCTCCCACATTCTAAACATCATGCATACAATCAAATGATCAAAGTAGCATGTTATGCCATCATACCTTCAAATGATAATCTAATTAGAATGTATTTTAATAGGTACGGCTAACTAGAAAGCCTATTTTATGCAGTAATTACATTTTAAAGCAAAATGTTTCTCCTTTCCTAAGCGCTCAGAGATGCATTGATGTTTGCCGTAGCAATAACCATAGAAACCTCATTGCAAAAGGGAGAAGAGTTAGGTAACCATGGAAAAGTTATATATAAACATTCCCACATTGCCCATCAAATAAATGAACCGACTAAACATTTCTGTTTCTCGGATCATTATCTTGGAATAAGATGAGGAATATACTGTATCTGCTGAGAATGTAGACAGTACATGCTCAAAACTACAAAAAAAAAAAAGCACTAAAGTATTGTGATATACAACACCACTCTCTTATAATAGGAGCTATTTTATGTCATTGCTCTCTTTTCTGCAGGTCTATGACTCTACCCACTGGCCTTCATCAAGACGTAAATTTCTGTGTCTTTAGATTTGTGAGGGATGAGATGACACGTAATTGCCTTCTGTTTTATGACGGCAATGCTGTCCTTTCCTTTATTTCCTTTTGGCCTTCCTTCCCACCAATTGGCTGGAGTAAATTGCACCATTGCACCCCAAGCACTAATGTACGGGATCCTTGGCCTCCGGGTCTTGCACTTGTCTCCACTGATTGTTTCAGCTTGTCCCTCTCATTGCGACCCAAAATAAGCACTTGGACTGCTAGACATTTATATCGGCGCCAGCATCTGTTCTATTTTAACCAAAATCAACCCCGAACTTTAGGACACTATAAAAGACACACATTAAAATGGTTGTAAACCCTTACAGACCACTCTGACCTACAGGTAAGACTAGATTAAGGCTTACCTGTAGGTCCAAGAAATATCTCCTAAACCTACACGGTTTAGGAGATATTTGAAAAAGGCAGGCACCGCTGTCTACGGCGCATGTGCCATAGACATTGGCGCGCAGGCGCACTGAGCATGCCGCTGCTGTTAGTGGTGGCTCCCGTGCCCATGCGTGGAAGTGACATCATCGCGGCTCCGGGCCAATCACAGCGCCGGAGCCACGATACCCGGAAAGAAGATGGACGCTCCGTGGAAGAGGGGACAGCGGTGACATCGCTAGCTCCTGTGTCAGGTAAGTGACACATAATGGGCTACTATGCGATGCATAGTAGTCCATTATGCTTTACCTTTGCAGGGAAACAAAGAGGAAGTAAACTCATCAGGGTTAACTTCCTCTTTAAAGCAGCTTTGTAACCATTAATACACCAATAAATGTATTTTTTTTTTACATTTATCTCTAGGCGAAAACCTTTTGTTTTTTTAACCACTTGACCTCTGAAAGATTTTACCCCCTTCATGTACAGGCCATTTTTTGCTATTCGTCACTGCACTATTTTATCTGCCAATTGTGCGGCCATGCAATGCTGTACCCGCATTCAATTTATATCATTTTTTTCACACAAATAGAGCTTTCTATTGGTGGTATTTGATCACCACAGGGTTTTTTTTATTATTTTTTCATTATTATTTTTTTATATTTATTTATATTACTATTATTATTATACAGGATTTATATATCGCTAACAGTTTGTACAACGCTTTACAACACGAGGGCATACAGTACACTTACAATACAAATCAATACTGGAGGGATCAGAGGGCCCTGCTTGTTAGAGTTTACAATCTAGAAATATTTATATTATATATTTTTTATTATGTAGATGAAAAAAAAAAACACAAACATTTTTGAAAAGGAAACAAATATTTTCTATTTTGTGTTATAAAACATATACGATAAAAAAATATGATTTTTTTCATAGATTTAGGTTAAAATGTATTCTGCTACATGTCTTTGGGGGAAAAAAAAAATCCCAATGAGCATATATTAATTGGTTTGTGAGAAAGTTATAGTGTCTACAAACGATGGTATATATACACTGACATTTTTTATTTTTTGTTGTGTATACTAGTGATGGCGGTGTTCAGCAACTTATAATGGGAATGCGATATAGTGGGAACTGACTGACTGACGCTGACATCGCCAGTGACACTAATACAGTGATCAGTGACAATACTATACACTGTCACTGTGCTAATGACACTGGCTGGGAAGGAGTTAACATCTAGGAGCAATCAAAATGTTAGCTGTGTGCCTAACAATGTGTAATGTGTGTAAAATGTGCTGTATTTACAAAGGGATGTGACTGGATTATCTTGGTGCTTTGCAGGGTGAGAAAAAAAAACAGCCACATCACTGCTGTCTGTACAGAGCCCTGTGCTGTTTATGAACACAGGGCTCTGTACTGTCATTCACTAAGCCAATCAGCAGGTCCCAGCCATAAATCATTGGCCGGGATCTGCTGACCAACTTGAGTTGTAGCGAATGACAGCACAGGTCTGACCCCTCCTACCCAGAAATACCGAATCACATACATGTATGTTATCCTAGCTGTGGCTGCCCTGCTGCAGTAAACGTGTGGTGGACGGTCCAGAAGTGGTCAATTTAGAATAAAGTGAAGAAGGCTTAGAACAAGTCAAGTTTTCATTGCTGCCTGTGTCCTCTCTAGGTTAAATTCACCTTCTTAATTTGTCCTGCTGACCATAGCCAATGAAAACAGAAATTAACCACTTGGCGTCCAAGCTACGTCATATGACGTCGTGGGCTTTGTGGTGTAATATCTGAATGATGCCTGAGGTTACAGACATCATTCAGATATTGGCATTTTCAGCCGGCGATTCCCTGCACCATAAGAACGATAATAGCGGCTGTTCCACCGCTTGATCGTTCTTACGAGCCCCCCCTCCCGCCGCCCTCCGGTGCTTGTACCACTTCCCTGCTTCCATCGGTGAGTCGGTCACAGAATCCGCCGGCCCCCGGATGATACCATAGAGATTTCCGGCAGACCAGACGGTCCCCGAAGTCTCTATGATCGTTCGGAGGCTGGGTGAGATGTTATGACGTCACGCCCGGCCTCTGCATTCAAATTAACGGTGCCGCTTTGGCTGGGAAGCCAGGATCTTTTTTTTTTTTTTATTTTAGGCTTCCCAGCACTCGGTGGCTCTCGGCGGCTTTCGGCCATTCTCGGCCACTCTCAGCGGCTTTCATTTGCAGTTGGCTGCTCTCTGCAGCTTTCGGCGGCTCTCATGAGACTGGCTGAAAGCCGCCGAGAACGGCTGTGAGGCTCAAAGTCGGCGGGGGATTGGCGTATAACACGCACCCATGATTTTCCTCTGATTTTAAGCGTGTTATGCGCCGATAAATCCAGTATATTGTTTTCCTTTTTTATTTTTAATAAATTTGAAAAAATTTCACGTTGTCATTATGGGGTATTGTTTGTAGAATTTTGAGGAAAATAATGAGATTAATCTGATTTGGAATATGGCTGTAAAAAAACAAAATGTGGAAAAAGTTAAGCATTGTAAATACTTTCCGGATGCTGTGTAAGTACCTGAATTTGACATGGATTGAGCCATTTGTAGTCCATGTGAAGAGGAACAAGCAGCTCAAGGAACATAGGCTCAGAGGAAATGGGTTGAATGCAGATTCCAGACTGAATGATGGCCAGAGTCAATCTAGTGGCTGAAAAGTAGTACTACAGACAGCTCCAGATTAAAGGTGAGTTCTGCAGCAAAACCTTTTCTTTACTTGATCTTTTCATTGGCGTTTATTTTTTTATTTCACATATAACAAAGTTAAACTGTTCCAGATAAATAACATACCAACTATTGGCAAGTGTTTCTGGTGTCTTTAACGCATTAAAAGAAAGACATTTTATCAGTACTCGTTTCAAAGATATCATTTCATTTTAATGAAAATTAAGTTTTGAAGTGAAGGGAATTGTCTATTTTTTTTTTATGAATGTATTCCATACAAATGTTTATAGATTCCTCTTGTTTCTCTATATTCCTCCTGTATATCATGGAGGAGGCTAGCATCAGCGCCAGACAACAGAGAAATACCTTTTAGTGGTCCAAACACCAGTAATCCATCAATGGCACAAAAGAACAGGACGTCTCATAGCCTCCAACTGCCTCACCGCCTGCTTTAACCCCTCGCATCCCGCACTAGTGCGTTGCAAACATGTTGATTGCATGTGGTTTCAGGGTGGTGCTTGTAGAGCGGCTCCATTTACTTGAACTTGTATTTCATTATGAACTGATTATTTATTGCATTGAACAAAGAAACTCAGTTTCTGAGTGCTCAGACTTCTAGATGATAATACAATATATGTGTGTAGTACCCTGGGGTTTAGTCAGGGAGCTCCTCACAAATTTACTGTGGTAGTCAGCATGGATAGCCTCAATCTTTTATAGGTTCTATGGTATGAGAGAGGGTGCCCTTGTGCTCACCGACCCGGGGCGGACTGACAACTCATGGGACCCCCGGGCACTAGGAGATTATGGGGCCACCGGGCAATAGGAGATTATGGGGCCACACAGTATACACAAACACACACACAGTATACAATCACACAGTATACACAGACATGTTTCTATTGGCTGAGAAGGTACTGGAGAGGTGGGGCAGCTATAATCTCTGGATTTTTAGACCAAAAGGATGTCGGTAAGGGACATTTCAGAGACGGATGTAAAAAAAAAACAACACAGATTTTTACATACTGTCCCTGGTTTTACTGAGGCTGGAGACCCTGATGGGGCCCCCTAGTGGCCCGGGGCCTTCGGGCAGTGCCGAGTGGCCAAATGGTCAGTCCGCCACTGGCTTGGCACTGTCACCATTCATAGAATGCTTTGTATTTTTTTTTTTTATGTGATGAGGTGAAGAGGCGTTGTCACCATCTCCGCTTTATCCAACAATAGAACTTTTATTCATAAGCAAAAATGCAAAGCGTGCAATGAACGGTGGCAGTACCACGTGATCACCCCCTCTGCGATCATTGTGCAGAGGAAATAGCGCTTGCACAGAACGCAGGAGATTGCGCCTATCCCTGTAGTGGTGCCAACTGCTTCAGTGATTGCCAGCTTCCCCAGGGGCTCCTCCGGTATGAGATATACACACTTACATTGTGCAAGTGTACAATAAAAAATAATTCTTGGTATTCAGAATTAAAGCAGTATTAAAAGCAAACATTTATTATATTGCAGCTTAGCAATTGTTAGATGTAATGGCTGCATTCGTTTTCTTTTCTAGGCTTTCCTTCTTCTATTTGCATCTGATGATCCCTCCAGTAAGCCTGTTGTTTTTCAAAAGAACAAACTCTCTTCTAGATGCTTCAGGTTACAGAGATGCGACAAACCAATTAACACAGGCAGGGGTCCCTAGGATGATCATCTTTTATTTATTTATGTAAAACCTTTATCCCAAAAGGGGAAAAAAAAACAGTTTGCTGTAACTTCTTAAAAGTGTGAGCTTGAGATTGTCATGTTGGAACAGAAAGGGGCCATCCCACGAACTTGAAATTGTCCAAAATGTCTTGGTATGCTGTGCAGGCGAGTCAAGTTCCTCCATCGCTCATCCATGTCTTTATGGACCTTGCTTTGTGCACTGGACCAAATCATTTGGTGGAGGGGAGATTATGCTGTGGGGTTGTTTTTTCAGGGGTTGGGCTTGCCCCCTTAGTTCCAGTGAAGGGAAAACTTAAGGTGTCAGCATAGACAGACATTTTGGACAATTTCATGCTCCCAACTTTGTGGGAACAGTTTGGGGATGGCCCCTTCCTGTTCCAATATGACTGCGCACCAGTGCACAAAGCAAGGTCCATGAAGACATGGATGAGCAAGTTTTGGGTGGTAGAACTTGACTGTCCTGATCTCAACCCGATAGAACAACTCTGGAAGAAATTAGAGCAGAGACTGCGAGCCAGGCCTTCTTGTCCAACATCAGTGCCTGACCTCACAAATGCGCTTCTGGAAAACCTTCCTACTCCTAAACCTGGTGCCAGCCTTCCCAAAAGAATTAAAGCTGTTATAGCTGCAAAGGGTGGGTCAACTCAGTATTGAACCCTACGGACTAATGCCCTGTACACACGATAGGATTTTCCGACCACAATAAAATCCTTGGGATTTTTTCTGACTGATGTTGGCTCAAACTTGTCCTGCAGACACACGGTCACACAAAGTTGGTTGGTAATTCAGAACGTCAAGAACGTGGTGACCTACAACACGTATGACAAGCCAAGAAAAAAAAATTAAGTTCAATAGCCAGTGCTGCTCTTCTGTATGATTCTGAGCATGCGTGAAACTTTGTGCATTGGAATTGTGTACACACGATCGGAATTTCCGACAATGGATTTTGTTGTCGGAAAATTTGAGAGCCAGATCTCAAATTTTGTGTGATGGAAATTCCTATGGAAAATGTGTGATGGAGCCTACACAGGGTCAGAATTTCTGACAACAAGGTCCTATCACACATTTTCCATCGGAAAATTCTATCGTGTGTACGGGGCATAAGACTGGGATGGCATTAAAGTCCATATGCATAAAGGCAGGTGTCCCAATACTTTTGACAATATAGTGTAGAAGCTATAGAAGGTTGTGGCTATCCCTGCTGACTACCAAAGTAGTTGGTGTTTGCAGATTCCCACGGTGGTCCATCAGGTATGAGCTATGCATACTTATATTGTGCTAAGCTGGACCATTGTAAGTGGGCAATATAATTAAAACCCGGAGTTCAGCTTTAACCACCTGGCATCCGCGCTATGGCTAAATGATGGCCACAACGCGGATGTGAATTCCCAGGAGGCCATCGTATGACGGCCTCCCCTGTGCACGCTCCCTGCAGGGCACGCGCAGAGCGCGTTGTGATCACCGAGTCACTCAGACTCGGGTGATCACCGATCTGAGAGAGGGGCCAGTCCTGGCCCCTTACCATGTGATCAACAGTCAGCCAATGACAGCTGATCACATGATGTAAACAAAAGCTCGGTGGTCCTTTTTTTTTTCCTCCTCACGCTGACAGCGGAGGAGAAAAAAAAAAAAAAGCTGATCACCGGCTCATCTTAAAGGGACATCGGTCTTGAAACGGAAGAGGCAATTATGCCTCATAATTGCCACCTATCAATGCCCACAAGTGCCACCTATCAATGCCCACCAGTGCCACCTATCTATGCCCACCAGTGCCACCTATCTATGCCCACCAGTGCCACCTATCAGTGCCCACCAGTGGTGCCAATCAGTGCCACATAGAAGTGCTGCCTATCAGTGTAACCGATCAGTGCCCATCACTGCCACCTATCGGTGCCCATCACTGCTGCCTCATCAATGACGTACAAAAATTTTTACATTTTTTTAACAAAAAATAAAAATTACAGAGGTGATCAAATACCACCAAAATAAAGCTCTATTGGGGGGAAAAAAAAATGATAAAAATTTCATTTGGGTACAGTGTTGGCAATTGTCATTCAAGGTGCATCAGCGCTGAAAGCTGAAAATTGGTCTGGATAGGAGGGGGGTTTAAGTGCCCAGTAAGCAAGTGGTTAAAAAACAGAGGGAATGCATCAATTAGGGATCAAACCATTTCAAATCAGATCAAATGGGGATAATCTGTGCTATTTCTGCACATACCTTCGACTCGGACTAATGCGTTTCAGGTCATAGTTTGTCCATTGCAGTTTACCCATCTCTGGCAATGGCGGCATGCTCTCCTACTCATTGCGCTGCTCTACAAAAAACAGGTTGGCAACTTGGTATTTTCTAAATAAGAGATGATAATAAATAAAAGAAGAAGAAGAAGGAGAAGAAGAACCCCCGTGAGACCATTATTTTGTTCCCCGTGAATTTTTTTTTTTTTTTAGCCTTCTTGTTTTGTCCAATTATAGATTTCTGTCGGTGGAATTAGCTGCACTTGAGCAACAGTTAATAATGGGTTTGCAATCTTTTTTTTTTTTTTTCTTGTTTCAGCCTCGAAGTTGCCAGGGCAACGGGCATCTAGAATTGGATCAAACTGATGAAACAGGTAGAATACAAGGCTTGTCAATCCATCGCAGTTGTTTTCTCAACATCGGCGAGCTGCACTTCAGCTCAAAGGACAGAGGAGAAAATAAAGAGGTAGATGGATGTCTTTTATTCCTGTTTTTCTTAGGCGGCCCAAAAAAACTCGGCACGGAGCTGTAAATTGTTTTATTGGTTTCCTTTTATGTGCCTGCCTGAATCCTACTCCCAAGCCTTGAGTGCTGTATAAACAGTTAAATGAAGGTTTCGTTGCATTTCTTTGTCCTTTGCCACAACCGCGCCGCGCGCTACGCTTGGCAAGCCCAAGTTCATCTCCGTTTAGAAATTTTGAGTTTTTATTTTTTTATTGGACTCTACATGGGGATTTTTTATTTTATTTTATTTGTATTTACCACTTCAATACCGGACACTTTCACCCCCCTTCCTGCCCAGGCAAATGTTCAGCTTTCAGCGCTTTCACACTTTGAATGACAATTACTCATTCATGCAACACTGTACCCAAATTAAATTTTTATCCATTTTTTGAGGCAGATAGAGTTTTTTTTTTTTTTGGTGGCTTATAACCGCTTCACTGTGTAAAGTGATAAGAATAGCGCTAATCCACACACACAATCTGAAATGGTGAATACTACAAATTATAACGTGTATATATATGTGTACATGTATATGTGTAAGCCCTTGTACACATGGTCGGACATTCCGACCACAAAATCCGTCTGATTTTTTTCCGACGGATTTTGTCCGAAACTGGTGTTGCATACACACGGTCGGACAAAGTTGTCGGAAAATCCGATGGTTCAGAACGTGATGACGTTCGTTCGTTACGGCAGAACTACGTTCAGGTTAGTAGCCAATAGCTTTGGTCTCGTAAGTTGATCTGAGCATGCGTGGCACCTTGGCCGATCGGAATTCTCTACAAACGTCAGAAATTTTATATCCAGCTCTCAAACTTTGTTGGTCGGACAGTTCCGACCGAAAAAGTCAGATGGAGCCCACACACGGTCGTTGTATCCGACAACACGGTCCGATCGGACATTTTCCGTCTGAATTTCCGACCGTGTGTACAAGGGCTTAAACCTATAAGGAGAGACTGGAAATAGAAAAACCCCCCTAGGGGTGGGACTTTATAGGTATTACCATATCAAAATTTGTAGAAAAATATAACATTTATTGTACAAAGAGAAAATATTACAAAAAAAAACAAAACAAAAACAAACAGACAAATAATCAAGGATACATAATAATGTACAGACGATAATGAATTGATACAATGAAATAACCCAAACCCAACAACGTTTCAGAGATGAATTGTATTCTACTTCATCAGGGGTTTTTCCCAGGTAGTATGGTATATCCTAGTCACTAAATGAGTACATTTGAGCATCCAAAAAATTTTTAAGGGTGAAGAAGAGACATCATGGCACGGGGCACCATGACATTATTATGTATCCTTGATTATTTGTCTGTTTGTTTTTGTTTTTTGTAATATTTTCTCTTTGTACAATAAATTTTATATTTTTCTACACATTTTGATAAAGTCCCACCCCTGGTAGGTTTCTCTATTTTTATATTCCTCGGGATGTGGTACACCTTCTTATCAGATCTATTCAAATAGTCCCCTCTCAATAAGGAGAGACTGTTCACTCATTTCGACTTATTTTAGTTTTTTTGTTTATTATTTTAATATTGATATTCGTTTCACATTTTTTTTATCTTTTCTGCACCTTACATAGTTACATAGGAGGTGAGGTTGAAAAAAGACACAAGTCCAACCTATGTGTGTGATTATATGTCAGTATTACATTGTATATCCCTGTATGTTGTGGTCGTTCAGGTGCTTATC
This sequence comes from Lithobates pipiens, assembly GCF_037356315.1. Taxonomy (NCBI): domain Eukaryota; kingdom Metazoa; phylum Chordata; class Amphibia; order Anura; family Ranidae; genus Lithobates; species Lithobates pipiens. The sequence continues at coordinate 33,584,059 of NW_027507785.1, forward strand.
TAATAATTTCTTGAAACTATCGATGCTCCTCGCTGAGACCACCGCCTGTGGAAGAGAATTCCACATCCTTTCCGTTCTTACAGTAAAGAACCCTCTATGTAGTTTAAGGTTAAACCTCTTTTCTTCTAATTTTAATGTGTGGCCACGTGTCTTGTTAAACTCCCTACCGCAAAAAAGTTTTATCCCTATTGTGGGGTCACCAGTACGGTATTTGTAAATTTAAATCATATCCCCTCTCAAGCGTCTCTTCTCCAGAGAGAATAAGTTCAGTGCTCGCAACCTTTCCTCATAACTAATATCCTCCAGACCCTTTATTAACTTTGTTGCCCTTCTTTGTACTCGCTCCATTTCCAGTACATCCTTCCTGAGGACTGGTGCCCAGAACTGGACATCATACTCTAGGTGCGGCCGGACCAGAGTCTTGTAGAGCGGGAGAATTATCATTTTATGTCTGGAGTTGATCCCCTTTTTATTGCCAATATTCTGTTTGCTTTGTTAGCAGCAGCTTGGCATTGCATGCCATTACTGAGCCTATCATCTACCTATCTCATCAACTTTATAGTATGTTGCATAGAGTTTATATTATGCACTATGCAACATACTATAAAGTTGCTGAGATAAGGTGCAGAAAAGATCAAAAAATGTGCAACCAATATCAATATTAACCACTTCCCACCCGGCCAATGCATATATACGGGGAGAGCCGTCTACTTCTGATAGGACGTTCAGGAAGTAGCGGGATCGCGTGCGCGCGTGCCTGCGCGATCCCGATGTGCTCGTGTCACCCGGACACGGCACATCTCAGATCGGCAGGAGGGCTCTGTGATTGGCCCTCCTGATCACATGACGTCCGTGTCCAATCACGGCCGTCATGTGATGTAAACAAACAGCCGGTTGCTAGGCAATCGGCTCTCCTCTCCTCACACGGAAGTCATCGCTGAGGAGAGGAGAGCAGATCGCTGCAGCCGGCTGATGATCAGTGAGTATGAGCTGTTTTTTACAGCTTTTTACTCACTGATCATCAGTCTAGTGTCAACACACAACACAGTGTAGACACAGTCCCCACATATGTCCCCAAAACACACATGTCCCCAAATAATAAAAACACATGTCCCTAATAATAAAAACATGTCCCCCACATATGTCCCACTAAAATCACATGTCCCAATGATTATCTGCACACATATGTACATGATCATTTGCGTACATATGTCCGTGATCACACAAACCAATTATTATACACTTAACGGAATTTTTTTTACCAAAAACATGTAGCAGAATACATTTTGGCTTAAATTTATGACAAAATTTGATTTTATTGGATTTCTTTTAAAATAGAAAAAAGAAAATATTGCTTTTTTTCCAAATTTCCGCTTTTTTTGCGCTTATATCGCAAAAAATTAAAAACGGAGTCGTGAATAAATAACACCAAAATAAAGCTCTATTTGTGTGAACAAAATGATAACAATTTCATTTGGGTACAGTGTAGCATGACCGCGCAATTGTCACTGAAAGCGCTGGGGCTGGGGTGGGCTGGGAAGGAAGGGGGCGAAAGTGCCCTGTATTGTAGTGGTTAAAATAATAAACAAAAAATATAAAATAATTCTAAATGAGTGAACAGTCTCTCCTTATGTGATTATCACAAAGAACGCTAAGAGCCAACTTCACCAATATGTGAATCCTTCACTCTCTCTCAATTGGATTCACCGGATTGAATTATTGGATATATCAACTGGAGGAACACACTTTCCACAAATGGTCATCAATCACAGTTTTTCTCTCAACGATTACAGTATATCATGGGAAAGACAAAGAAAAAGGAAGGAGGCTCTCATAGCGTCAAAATTTTTTTTATCTCACAGGCTTGTTAAAAGATGATTTCCTGGTGCCTCCATGGCAGCATACCTGTGACAAGCTCCGCCTTGGCTCCTCCCTCAGGACTAGTGAATATTATAAAAGAAAAGGTTAGTACAGCCCCCGCATTCTCCTTTTTTTCCTCATACCTCATGGCAGTGAATCCTGTTCGGCGTCCTTACCTTCTGCATTTGGCAGCGTCCGTCCGGGTTCAAGCCTCTCCCGGATGCAGTTCCTTCTCTTGGGCAGCTAAACGCGCTTATAAGGTTGGAAGTCCCTTCTGTAGGATCTTTTGGAACAAGCAGTTTGTCTCTTAAGTAAGAGCTTTACCTGCAGTATGGGCGTTCAGGCTCCAGTCTATGGCAGCAGAGGTGGCAGCTTTGCTCTGTTCCTGAGACTTGTTGTTCCTCTCCAGTCTCACCTGTCCTTTCTCTCTCTCTCTTGCGCTCTGGTTCCCCTGGTTCCCATAGTTTTAGGAGGTCCCCCTTCCTTTCCCACGTGCGTTTGTCATCCTTAGACTCACTAGGGGCCGCGCGCGGCGAGTCTGTGTTATTTTATGATAGTTCAGCGTTCCCGCCGTCGTCTGCGCATGCGCCGGCGGGTCGTATGTTTCGACGGCCAGTCTCGACGTTCGGCGCATGCGCGGTAGCGTCGGAGGATTCAACGGCCATTTTGACTGAGGGCGAATGGTTCCTTTTGCCCTCAGAGCGTCAGGGGAGGAGCTCAAGCGTGCCATCACTCCCCCTCCTCCTATTTATTTCCCCAGCAGCACAAGTGAAATGCCTGTGGTCAACAAGAGAATTACACTCTAGAGTTCCAGGCTATACCCACCCCTGTTAAGGTAAGGCATGTCTTAATGCATTTGTTTTCTTATACATGTGAGTATGCGAATATATATGTGTAGCTCTGAAGGAATAACTCGTTCATTGAAAGTGTATTAATTTATTAATGTATTAATTTATTGATTTATTAATTTATTAAATTATTAAATTATTTAAAAATGTATTTTTCATCGGAGCCTCCAAAAAAAAAAAAAAAAAAAAAAGGATGGATGTTTTTAAAAAAAAAAAAAAAAACACAGCACACAGTAACAGGGGGGGGGGGGGGGAGTCGTTACTTATGCAGGCAAATTCCCTTTTTTCCGTGAATCAGCGCACGACCGGTTGACGTCTTTTCCTCTAACTCTTTCCTAGCCGTTACCTCTGCTAAGCCGCCTAACATGAGCCTTTCGCCGCCCGCTCAAGATCCTACTCTACTCCCAAGGTAAGGACCTACGCCCAGGTAAGTTTAAAAAAAAAAAAAAGAGTGCACTAAGGACGGTACTTTTTGTATTTCAGTCCTGTACGCCAGAAGACGTCTAAGAAGACCTCAAGGCGATATGAAGATGATGATGATGATTCCTGTCACAGCAGGGACAGGTCGCCCAGACATGGGCATTACAGAAGTGGCAGGAAAGCTTCAGCCAAGAGGCGCCGTCATTCGCTCTCCCCGAGACCTAGACCTACTAGATGTCAGGCCTGCGGAGGCACTCCGCTTCCAGATAAACTGATTTGTCGAGATTGCCTTAGAGACTATGCATCGGACAGAGAGTCTGAGGGCCTTCAAGTGGCAGATCTCCTCAAAAAGGCAGTAAAAGACTCCCTTGCGGAATTGGTCACCACAATGCCGACGCAACAACCGGCATCCCCTCCTCAGGAACAGATGGCTGAGGCCTCCATTCCTGGACCATCCACGAGTGCAGGTGGTCGTCCGTTCCCTCCCTCCTCCTCTAAGCATCAGGACGAAATGGCCATTTCAGAGGATTCTTCAGATGACGCAGATGCCTCTGGCTTTGCCTTCGCCATGGTCCAGCCTTATGTGCAGGCTGTCAAACAAGCAATCGGTTGGGAGGATTCCATCATGGAGGTCAGGAAGTCCAAATCATACTTTCCCTTCCTTAAGCGCCAGATCTCCTTCTTCCCTCTTATGGAGGAAATCAGGGAAGTGATCGAGGAAGAATGGACGAGGACAGACAAAAGACTTTCCACCAATCGATTGGGAAAATTATACCCTCTCTCTGAGGCAGATTCCAAAATGCTGGAGGGCCCTCCGGTGGTAGATGCCGCAGTGGTAAGGCTGGCCAAGAATGTCACTTTGCCCCTAGAAGATTCAACTTCCTTCAAGGACCCTCTGGACAGGAGGATGGACCTCGACCTTAAGAAGGCCTATCAGATGGCAGGAAATGCCTGTAAACCTGCAATAGCCCTGACATCAGTGTCCAACGCATTACGCGTCTGGACAGATAATATAGAGTCGGCAATCCAACAGGATATCCCTAAAGAAGATATAATCAAGGCATTGGATGAGCTGAAGCTCTCAGCTGACTTCATTGGGGAGGCCGCCATCGACTCGATTCGTTGCTCTGCAAGGTCAATGCTTCACACAGTAATGGCCAAAAGGGCACTGTGGCTAAAACCATGGGCAGCGGACGTTGCCTCGAAGCAAAATTGGTGCAAGATACCTTTTGACGGTAGAGCCTTGTTTGGGGAAAAACTTGACAAGGCCATCTCTCGGGTCACTGGCGGAAAGTCAGGCCTACTTCCCCAAGACAGGCGATCCAGACGTTTCAGATCATCCGCACCAAGGTCCCAATACTCCAAAAATAGGGACTACCGTCAATCCAGACAAGGGAAAGGCTTCAGGCACAACTGGAAAAGCACACAGTCTACGTTTCTCAAGTCCAGGAGGCAGAGGCCAGTACCCACCCCACAGGATCCATCAAAATCCTTTTGACGCCAGGCCAGCCCAAGTGATCCCTGTGGGGGCCAGGTTGAAACAGTTCTCAAAGATTTGGGAACAAAAATGCAGGGATCCTTGGGTAGTTGCAATAGTCAAACACGGTCACTTCTGGTCTTTCCTAAACAAACCTCCCAAGGACTTTTTTTCCCCGACAAGGGTATCAAGATCCCCTCAAAAAGCGGAAGCTCTAAAGCAATTTCTTCTTTCCCTACAGGAGCAACGAGCAGTAGTTCCAGTGCCTCCATCCGAGAGATTTTTAGGTTTCTATTCCACCCTGTTTCTAGTCCCCAAGAGAAACGGAGGGTGGAGACCCGTGATAGACCTAAAGAGGCTAAATCGCTATATCTTTCTGGAAAAATTCAAGATGGAGTCTCTACAGACGATTATTCGCGTAGTCCAACCAGGGGATTGGATGTTGTCAATAGACCTGCAAGACGCTTACTTACACATACCCATACTCCCTACGTTCCAGAAATACCTGAGATTCGCGCTGGGGCAAGTACATCTCCAATTTCAGAGCCTTCCATTTGGCCTCTGCACGTCACCAAGAGTCTTTACAAAGACCCTGATTGCCATCATAGCACCTCTGAGAGAATTGGGGCTCCGGGTGTATCACTATCTGGACGACCTTCTACTCCTGGCGAAGGACCCAACCCAGTTATTGGAACACAGGAATATCCTGTTGACAACACTAGTGGATTTTGGATGGAAGATAAACCACGAGAAAAGTCTCCTCTCTCCGACTCAAGAGATGGTCTATCTGGGAGCCCTGTTCAATACAATGAACGGAACGGTGTCTCTCCCACCTCAGAAGGTATCTTCCATTGTCCAACAAATGAAGAAGGTGAGCTCGAGATCCTACCTGACAGCCTCAAATTGTTTGAGCCTGATAGGACGGATGTCATCATGCATCCCTATGGTCCCCTGGGCCCACTGGCATTTGAGACATTTTCAGCTGGAGTTCTTAAGACTGTGGAACAGACGATATCTATCCCAACCCATACACCTGACGACCCGGATGCTCAGGGGTCTACATTGGTGGATGAAGAGACAGACGCTTCTGAAGTCTCGCCCGCTAGGGCATGTCGACTGGATCATAATTACTACCGATGCCAGCGCAGCTGGTTGGGGAGCACATTCCAACCAGACCTCAGTACAAGGAAGATGGTCCTTCAATGCAGCCGGCATGGTGTCCAATGTCCTGGAGCTCAGAGCGGCCTATCTTGCACTGCTAGCCCTGGAGTTCGAGATTTCGGGCAAACCAGTTCTCCTCAGGATGGACAACAGGGCCGCGGTATCCTATGTGCACCGACAAGGGGGAACACGCAGCAGATCTCTCCTGAACGAGGTGGAACCCATATTCCTCTGGGCCGAAAGGAATCTGAAGGACCTGAGGGCAGTCTATCTGCCCGGCCATCTCAACTCAAGGGCGGACGACCTTTCCCGCAGGTTCGCAGATACCAACGAGTGGTCCTTACACCCGAAAATCTTCAGCTGGATAGTGATCCAGTGGGGGCCCCTCGAGCTAGACCTCTTTGCGACAGCATCCAACACCAAACTTCCAAGGTTTATCTCGAGGTTTCCGCACCCCCAGGCGGAGGCAACAGATGCCCTCTTAGCCCCTTGGGCGTGCGATCGGGCCTACGCTTTTCCTCCGCGGCCCCTCATACCGAGGTTCCTGTCAAGACTCATGAGGGAGACATCGACGGTGATAGCGATTCTACCATACTGGCCAAGAAGGCCTTGGTTCCCTACGGCAATGGATTTGAGCACCAGTCCTCCAGTCAAGGTTCCAATAGTACCCCTCCTCCTGTCGCAAGGATCCCACATCCACCCAGATCCCCACAGGCTGGACCTTCACATCTGGCAACTGAAAGGAAAAGGTTCCAATCCCTGGGGTGCTCCGACAAAGTGATTGCAACCCTGCTCAAAGTGAGGAAGCCATCCACGAACAACATATACGATAAAGTATGGAACAAGTTCAGGGCCTTCATGCTTGATAGAAACTGTGACCCAGGTTCCCCTTCGTCATCTCAAATTCTTGAGTTCTTACAGGCAGGCCTGGACCTAGGCCTTGCGTTAGGTACATTGAAGGTACAGGTATCAGCGATCTCAGCAGCAACCAGTAAAAGATGGGCGGAGGATCCATTGTTAATCCAATTCTTTAAAACCGTCAGGAAGATCAGACCACCAACCAAACAATCTTTTCCCACTTGGGACCTTACGGTCATCCTGGAGTCTTTAGCCAATCCACCCTTTGCCCCTTCGAACTCAGCATCGCTCTGGAATCTAACTTTAAAATTAGCCTTTCTGATAGCCATAACCTCCGGCAGACGGGTGTCAGAGCTCCAAGCTTTGGGAGCAGATCAGGATCACATTATATTTTACCCAGATAGAGCGGAACTCAGAACAGTACGAGGGTTCATTCCCAAGGTCGCTTCATCCTTGAGCATGTCAGAACCCTGGGCACTCCCAACATTTTCTGAACAGGACTCTGTCGCTCTTCATGAATTAGACATCGCCTCCACTCTGAAATGCTATCTGCAAGCCACAGCTTCATTCCGGGCTTCCATCAGACTGTTCATAATTCCCTGGGGAAAATACAAAGGAAAGGAGGCATCAGCCAGAACGATCGCCTCATGGATCGTCAAACTCATCCACAAGGTGTACAGGACAAAGGGACTAGAGACCCCTTCGGCGGTCAGGGCGCACTCCACAAGAGCGGTTTCTGCCTCTTGGGCGGCAAGAGCGAATGTGTCGATCGAAACTATTTGTCGGGCAGCGACCTGGTCGTCCCAACACACATTCCTGAAACATTACAGGGTGGACCCAGGAGCTCTCTCCTCAGTGGAGTTTGGCAGACAGGCAGTCACTTCGGCCTTCGCCTCTTCTAAATAATAAATTCTTTAATAAACCTCTAAGCATTATCCCACCCGTCTCAGCTAGTTATTTGTCACAGGTATGCTGCCATGGAGGCACCAGGAAAACAGAAAATTGTACCATACTTACCGTAATTTTCTTTCCCTGGTGCCTATCCATGGCAGCATACATTCCCACCCTCGGTATTCTATATTAACGAGAATGCGGGGGCTGTACTAACCTTTTCTTTTATAATATTCACTAGTCCTGAGGGAGGAGTCAAGGCGGAGCTTGTCACAGGTATGCTGCCATGGATAGGCACCAGGAAAAGAAAATTACGGTAAGTATGGTACAATTTTCTGTTTTTTTGGCACTGATCACTGTATTGGTGTCACTGGTCCCCAAAAATGTGTCAGTTAGCTGTCTGATTTGTCTGCCACAATATTGCAGCCCCGCTATTAATCGTTACTTGCCGAAATTACAAATAAAAAATAAATAAATAAATAAAAATATCCCATAGTTCGTAGACGAGATAAGTTTTGCACAAACCAATGAATATACGCTTATTGGGATTTTTTTTTACCAAAAACATGTAGCAGAACACATATTGACCTAAATTGATGAAGACATTTCGATTTTTTTTTATTGGATATGCTTTATGGCAGAAAGTAGGAAATATTATTATTTTTTTTTTTTTTCAAAATCGTTTTTTTTGTTTATAGCGCAAAAAATAACAAAACGCAGAGGTGATCAAATACAGTACCACCAAACTAAATCTCTATTTGTGGGGAAAAATGGACATGCATTTTTTTGGATACAGCGTCGCTTGACCATGCAATTGTCAGTTAAAGTAACAGTGCCGTATCTCAAGAAAATGGCCTGGTCATGAAGTGGGTAAATCTTCCGGAGGTTGAAGTGGATAATTATCACTAGGTTTTTAATTCTTAATGCTATATAAATGAGACAATACCAAAAATTTTGAAAGAAAAAACAAGATTTTATTACTTTCTGTTATTTCTGCAATTTTGCAAATAAAAAAATCTTTCTTCATAAATTTAGGCTAATATGTATTCTGCTAAATTTCTTTGGTTAAAAAATAACCCAGGTGAGTTTATATTAATCTATGTGAAAGTTAAAGAGTTTACAAACTATGATATATACTGTATATTTAGAAATGGATCAATCCTGATATACTGACGGCCTATGTCATTTCTTGAGGCTCTAGAATGCCAGGATAGAACAAATGACACCCTTTTTTGGAAAGCAGACATCACAATGCATTTAGTTAGAGGCATGGTGAGTTATTTATGTATTTTTTTGCCACAATTGTTTTCCAAAATGATGAAATGAAATACAATTTGTTTTATTTTTTCAGAATCTTTTTTTTTTTTTTTACATATTGTCACCAGAGCAGTATAGTGTCAACATATGACTGGTGACAGTATGTAAAAAAAAAAAAAAAAAAAAAAAAAAAATTATATATATATATATATATATATATATATATATATAAAATTTTATTTCCAAATTTTTTTAAACGTGCTTTCTTTTTTTGCTTTTTTAGCATTTTCATTTTACATACTGTCATGAAAGTGACACTGTACTGCTTTGGGGAGGTGATCAGGACTTTTTTTTACACTGTTATTGCTTATTACAGTGTATAAACAGTAATTTCTACTTTGTGACATTTGTGAATGCCATCTATCCATGTGTCAGTGTACTATTGTGACAACGGGTCTGCTGTGATTGGTCCTGTCCTGTGATCATAGTGACCAATCACATTGTTTGTTTATAACTGACATGTGATCGCTGTGACTGGTCACAATGATCACATGGTACCAGGGGTGGGTGCAATGGCCAGTACAATGATCTGGACACAGCAGGTCACAGATTGAGCTACTGCATGCCCCCATAGGGCATGCATGATGTCAGCAACTGGGAGGGCATCACATGACAAACACCCAGAAATAGAAGTGCTGCTGCCCAGCTGTCTTATTACCACAGGTCGGACGGGAGGTGGTTGAAGAAGAATTTCAGGTTATGCAGGGTGGAGAGAAGGGGCGGTCACATCATGCTCTCCACCGTATCCAGTCAGAGAGTGGATAAGGTGAGTAAAATGCAAAGCGTTTTGTGAATGGTACCCGTGTCAGGCAGCCAACCTCCTAAGTTCAGAATGCAGCAGGGCAGCTGGGACCCAGAAGCAAGTAGAGATCACTGGAGTAGGCTACTTCAATGATTTCTGCTTCCAGGGGGATCAACCAGGTATGGCATATACATAGTTACATTGGACCAACCTGTGTAAAAATTATTAAATTCTTCTTTTAAATAATATCGGTGTTTGAATCTTACACTTTTCAATCTGAAATTGTAGGTATAAGCTGCCCATATTTGCATTTTTTTTTAATTTTTGTTAAAACTCTTGTCAGTAATTTTTTCAGTGTGCGTTTTGTGGTTCTTATTTTACCACTGTATATTGTGACAAGCGACAAGTGGCTCTCTGGGTGATGTCATCAGATGGCCATGCCCCACTGCTATATAAGAGTCAGCAGAGATTGGACGACAAAAAAACAGATGAAGGCATCAACATAACATTTTTGCGTGCGTGTGTGGGCTTTTTAAATTTTTGTTTAACGGGTAACCGGCGGTGAAGAAGTAGACAGCAGCAGGAAGAGACAGTGGGGGTGGCAGGAAGAGGTGGCTCGAGGATAAGATGGTGGGAAGGAAAAGACGGCTGAAAGAGATGGCTAGAGAAGACAGAGCTATTAACCTCCCTGGCGGTATGATTATTTCGGATTTTAGGTGCTAAAAGCGGTACAATTATTTTGCACGAAAATTTGGCGTTTTATATTGTAGTCCTGTAATTTTTATGCCGCGTACACACGTAGCAGACTATCCGGCGGACTTAGTCTGGCGGACTTCCCGCTGGACTGTCCGCCGGACTTTCCGAACGAGCTACTTGCCCACACACGGCACTTTTTCAGCGGACTAATACGGCGTACTAAGTCCGCCGGACTATCCGCCGTACTTTTTAAATTAACAGACTCGCCCACACACGCGGAGGAAAGTCCGCTCATTTTGAGCGCGTCTCCAGGTAGCCGGGGCCAGCGAAGCCTCCGTCACCTGGTATGGACTTAAAGGGTAATCCCTACGCCGAGGTCCACATCAGACACTTATCCGAGCACGCTACCCGGCCGGCCAGAAAAGGGGGCGGCAACAGAAGACCGGGCCACCGTCTGTAAAAGAGCTAGAAGAAGGCGCGGTGCCCCGGCAAGAAGATCCGACAAGGGGGTCAAGACCCCCGAAGAGAGGGACAAGACCCCCGAAGTCGGAAGAAGAGGGTGGCGGCGAAGAAGAAAGCCGGGCTCCTCCGCTAGCAAAAGAGCAGAAGATAGTGGAGGAGTTTGGCGGGAAGACCCCCAAAGACGGACAGAAGACCCCCGGAGCTGTGCAATAAACTATTTTAACCCTTGTGTGTTGTGTTTTTTTTTTTTACTTTTTTTTTACAGGTGAATGGGTAGGGGTACATTGTACCCCATACTCATTCACATAGGGTGGGGGGCCGGTATCCGGGGGGCCCCCTTATTAAAGGGGGCTCCCGGATTCCGATAAGCCCCCCGCCCGCAGACCCCGGCCAGGGTTGTCGGGAAGAGGCCCTTGTCCTCATCAACATGGGGACAAGGTGCTTTGGGGTGGCAAGGCACCCCCCCATGTCGAGGGCACGCGGCCTGGTACGGCTCAGGAGGGGGGGGGGGGGCGCTCGCTCGTCCCCACCCCCTTTCCTGGCCGGCCGGGTGGCATGCTCGGATAAGGGTTTGATGTGGACCTGGGGGGGATCCCCATGCCGATTTTTTGGCGTAGGGATTCCCCTTTAAGTCCATACCAGGCGTCGCTGGCCCCGGCTACCTGGAGATGCGCTCAAAATGAGCGGACTTTTCTCCGGGCGGGAAAAGTCCGTTCATTTCAAAAGTACGGCGGACTGGCACACACACGGCCGGATTGTCCACCGAAATGAGAGTCCGACGGACAGATTGGAGTGCAAAAATACTTTCTAAGTCCGCCAGACTTTTGGGTAAAAAAAGTCCACCGGAGCCTACACACGGGGGTCCGCCGTGTTTGATCGTGTGTACGAGGCATTAGGAATAACTCACTTAAATGTGTCCAAACCAGAGTCTAGCAGACATCCCGGGTATGATAACGTTTGAAAAATGAAATCATAAATTATAATATAATAAATAATTATAAATAATTGTACCAAATAATAATATAACAATAAAAATTATTCAATAATGTAATCAAATCAAAAACACTGACATTTGCTCAGTTGCAGAATTGTCACTGTCATTACTTTTCAATATTTGATGACGCAGAGCCTGCCCCAAAGCACCCACCTCCTCCCCCATGTTGAGGGCATGTGGCCTGGTATGTATCAGGAGGGGGGGGCACTTGCTCGTCCCCTCCCTTTCTTTCCTGACCTGCCAGGCGGCATGCTCGGATAAGGGACTGGTATGGATTTTGGGGGGGACCCCACACCATTTTTTTTTGTGGGGAGGTCCCCTCCGAATCCATACTAGATGTTTTTTCACAACATTTTTTGCCAGCAAATTTTGTTTGTTTTTTACATTCAGCTTGTAGCGGGGAACCCCGCTGACAGCTGACAACTCATTGGTTGCTAAGGACGTGGCGGCCAGCTTCCTGGCCCCTTCTTTAGCAACCAGCTATATACAGTGTGTTTTACAGTGCTTTGTAAAGAGGAAAAAAACTAAAACTGCATGCAAAATGCATAAACAATGTTAGTTTAAAAATGCAAAATGCACCTGAAGATGTGCCTAAAAAAAGCATCAAGTGCAGCTGCATAGATGTGAACCTAGACTAAAGCCTCGTACACACGATCGGATTTTCCGCAGACAAAGCCTCGGACATTTGTCCGAAGGCGTGTCCCTGGATTTTGTCTTGCATACCAACGGAAAGGAATTGTCGGCCATCAAACTTGAACATAGTCACGTACGATTTGTTTTTTCAGATTTTTAGCACCACCCTTTGGGCTCCTTCTGCTAATTTCGTGTTAGTAGATGTTTGGTGAGTGTTGATTTGCGCTTTTTATTTCACGCTTTTCATTTAGCGCTTTTCAGTTGCACTTTTCATTTTGTGCTTTTCAGTTAGTTTCTGAACTGCCATTCGCCAACCAGACATGTTATGGAATCGGAGGAGATAATGTGTTATTTATTATTGGCTTTGGAATTATTGCTTTGACCCAAGTCCAGGCCAGGAACAGGAGGAGTTCTTGGACCAAAAATTGGTTTCTTTATTAATTGCAACCAATTATGTCATATGCCTTTGCTGCTGGAGCTCCAGGAGAATAATCTAGATGATTTTCTGAATTATCTCCGGATGAAAGACCCCTACTTTCACCAACTCTTGGCATTGTTGACCCCCTATATTAAGAAGCAGGACATGTGCATGAGGCTTTTATTTTATTGTTTGGTTGAATAATGATTTGATTTGTTATATTTTCTATATTTTTGGATGCAGATAGCATGTCTATTTTTTTTTATTTTTTTAATACACAATACAAAAAAATTGTGTAGAATAATACTTGGCTATGTGCTTTACTTCAAATGACAGTTTGGGAGTCGGCAGTTACATTTTAAAAAATACAATGTAAAATTAACAAGGGACACCAACATAGTTGTATTTTTGATCTTACGTGATAATGGTGTTGTGGTAACTTGCCCAAGATAAAAAAAAAAGCATAATAATATTATTCTTGATATCACTAGAAAAAAAAAAGCCTTTGAAAATTTGTTTGCAATAACTCCATCAGTATCACCAGCAAAGCAGCTTCGTTATTATCCCATTAAAGAAGAAGAGAATTGTGCGCTGTATTTGGAGATTTCATAATTTGCCACGTCACGAATGTTAATTCTCCATTACGAACGCTAGCTTACAAGACCGACCGCTTCCGCCTCGTCCTTGCTTCCGAGCATGTGTGTTTGTACTTTGGACTTTTGTCCGACGGACTTGTGTACACATGCTTGGAAAATCCGACAACAGACATTTGTCCGTGTAAAGTTTTAAAACTTGCCATCCAACATTTGTCCGCGGAAAATCCAACAACAATTGTCTGATGGAGCGTACAAGCGGTCGGATTTTTCGCCAACAGCCTGACATCACACATTTCCCATCGGAAAATCCGATCGTGTGTGGCTTAAAGGGGTTGTAAAGTAAACATTTTTATTTTTTTAAAATAACAAACATGTTATACTTACCTCCACTGTGCAGCTCGTTTTGCACAGAGTGGCCCCGAACCTGCTCTTCTGGGGTCCCTCGGCGGCTGTCTCTGCTTCCTCCCGCAGGTGCTTCTCACGTTAATGCGAGCTCCCTCGCATTGGTGAGAAGCACTGCGGGCGCGCTCCCGTGATACAGCCGGCGGCTATAGCCGCTCGCTGTATCACAAGGCCCCGCCCCCCGGCGCGCTGCGTCCTTGGATGTGATTGACAGCAGCGCGAGCCAATGGCTGCGCTGCTTTCAATCCATCCACTCCAGCCAATCAGCGGCCAGGCTGAGCGGCGAAGAGGACGGCGGGGGCGAGCGCGGGATTTTCGAGGGGTCAGGTAAGTAAAACGGGGGGACTGGGGGCGCCGGCAGTGTGAGATGTTTTTTCACCTTAATGCATAGAATGCATTAAGGTGAAAAAACATTTACCTTTACAACCCCTTTAAACTCAGCAGAGAAGACACAGACAGCAGAAAAGCTCTGGCAGAATTATTAAGATGCGGCTCAGATCTTACACACTGAACTGTATCTGATACAACTGACTTATTAGTCAGTCCACACCTGCCTGTCTGTGCTTGGAGCCAGAATCTATATTCTTGAAGGCACCGCTGTGCTTTCTGAAATGAAAGCACAGCATGCCTATATAATTATTGATTAGAGGAGCACACAAGGCATTTTTTTCACATTTAAAAATACATACCGTACACATTTTTTATTTTATTGAAAATAAATTCACACATTTACTAATTAATTGTGTATTTATTTTTATTTATTGTATTCCTAAATGTACAGTTCTGGTAAACATAAACCAATCCTATCTTAAAATGTATTGTCCCTACTATAATTATACAGGCAAATGCAAGGGGCAATTTCGTTAGAAAGCAAATTACCCTACGAATTTCTCATTATCTTTCAGGGATATTGGAAAAACAGAAAATCAAATCCCCTTAGATGTTAGTGTTGTGTGCAAGAATCTCTTAACGGACTGACGCAGAAAACCCAGGACATAAAAAACACCCAGAGTGCACGAATGCATTTAGAAATAATTAAATGTATTTTTAAAGTGACCGTCGCTTAAAAAAAAGTAATCAATTAATTTTTCTATCTCCCTGCCCATTGACACTAAATGCCTGCAGTGAAGAAGGAAGCTTGCTGAAAGAACTTTAGCATCGTCCATACCAGCGGCGGCTGGTGGTATATTTTTTGGGGGTGGTGGCAAACATCCCATCTAAGTCGTAGGCGGCGCTTCCTCCGTGCGGCAGCTTCACCCTGCGTCTCCTCCTCGGCAGCCATTAGGATCACTTCTCCTCTTGGCAAATCTGGCGACGAGTCTCAGGACCCGCTTCCTGATAGGCCAGGAAGAGAATCAGGAAGACAATAGCGAATATTACGTCCTAACACTACAAATTTATAAGTGTCTCCACAGGGCAAGCACATGCATGGAATGGATAGATGTGGGACAGGTGAGCCTGGAGACTGCCCAAGCCCCCTTAAAGGCACAGAAGCACACTGGACACCCAGCAAGAGCACAATGGCAGCAAAGGTGCCCAGTGTGTCCCCGGACCACATATACAAACAGTAACAAAAACCTGGCCACTGCCCACACCCAGAACTGGCCTTCACAGTGAGGAGCCCATGGAGGGCATATACATATAAAACAAAGACAATTCCATAGCTCAACTCACCAACCAGTCTGCTGAACAACCAAATTAAACTATCTAACCGTTTCTTAAAAGCAGGGACTTTCACATGCGTTTGCAAATGTAAAACACATTATCATGTGTTTTAGCTTCTTTTTGATATGATGTTAACTATTTATAATAAAATTTAAATTTTTTACTAAACATTCTGTTTTGAGTGTTCATGATTCCTTTAAAGTCTCGTTCTTTGAGGAAACCTTATTTTACATGTTGTACAAGGGATGTGGACCTGAGCCTCTATTTTCGCATTCCAGTTAGTCTTAACCACCCTTTTGTTGACTATAGTGATGTACGGGGTCAGTAGAAGAAACCACAAAATGCAGGGGGAGAAGCCAACATCTGAAACTCCCGGAAGCGTCAAATGCAGATTTTCTAGCAAGATTTTCTCTTCGTGGCAGAGGACATAAGGCCCCTTTCACATGGACGGCTGTTCTGCCGCAGTTTAGCATGTTTATTTTTTTTCTGTGAAATTCAAGACTCCAGGCACAGCGATCAGCTGCATTTGTACAGTGCAATTACCTGCGTTTATGTGCGTTTCTGTGCAATTGTGTTCAGCTGCAGTTATCTAATATAGTCGTTCCCATAGCATCCCTTTTATTTATTTATTTTTTTGGTCCCTTGAATCCCTTCTCACGCTGCTATCCGCAGTTGACACAAAAGACTGCGATTACCTGTGGTTATGTGCATATAGCTGCGCTACATTGCACCTGGACGCATTCAATTCTATTTTTTCTATTCACACCGAACCGCATGTAATGAAATCGCAGCTAAACGCTGTGTGTGAATAGAGCCATAGGAAAGCATTGTGTGCTTTTAGCTGCAGTAGAAAACTAGAAAATCCGTAGCTAAAAGCACCATTCTGTCCATCCGTGTGAAAGGGGCCTAACAGTGTGGGTAGTGGTACAGGTAACTAATAATTATTTTGTAAATCTCCCCCAAGAATTGCAAGCTCTGCTGCCAAGTTGATAAATGACCATGACCAGTCTTTGAAGTGCTGTTTGGTGCTCATTTGCTCCCTTAATCGTCCTTCTGTTCTCATCCTGTTCTTCAAGACTTTGTAAGGCACTGAAGGAGAGGAGAGGGGAGGGGAGAGGGCAGGAGAGAGTGGAGGGGAGGGGAGAGGAGGAGAGAGCTCTGTAGTCCTAACACACTTCCTGTCCTAGGGTGACAATGCTGGTCCTCCCTAGATACAGTAGGGTGAATGAGTGTTGTCACTCTAGCACAGTAACTGTGTTACTGGTAGGATCACCAAATGAAAATAAGGGGAAAAGGCTAAAAAAAAAAAAACATCTAAGGACTGGTAAAATGAAAATACATTACAGTTTTGTTTTTGGATTTAAATACACTTTGGGGTTGATTTACTAAAGCTGTGCAGTGCAAGATCTGATGCAGCTCTGCATAGAAACCAATCAGCTTCCAGGTTTTTTGTCAAAACTTAATTGAACAAGCTGAAGTTAGAAGCTGATTGGCTACCATGCACAGCTACACCAGACTTTGCACTCAGTTTTAGTAAATTAATCCTAGTAACTCTTAAATATGATGCATCTTCATGTAGTCATGTAATGTTTACAAGGTTTTTATCTGATATTTTTATAGGAAAACAGTAAAAAAAAAAAGCAGTAAGGAAGGCAAAGCCAAGCCATTAAAAGTACATCCAAATGGTGTGGGATTAATTGGTGCATTAAAATAAATGAATATGTAACAAGATTGTATAATTATTATTGCTATGAACCAAGCTGACTACTGAATACGATCATAAACTCCTACGGTTGTTCAACCAATTACGTCCACGCTTCCCCGTCTGCAGGGGAAAAAAAATAAAACATGCACAATAAAAAGCCAAACGCATCAGAAAAATTAGATTTTTGTTATATATATATATAGACTGCGTTGATTAAAATGTTATTTACTGTACAAGTGGTCCTCCAGTAAGCTAGAGACCTTTGATTAGCTCACTCCTACCTTTGCCAACTTATGTGCGTTGGGAAATAAACAGAACTATAAACAGTGAAAAGGAAGAATGGAAACAGGGATGATGAACAACGGATATCCACTAAAGTTTGGAATCACTTATGCCACGTACACACGAGCGGAATGTCCGACAGAAAAAGTCAGATGGAAGCTTTTCAACAAATATACCGATCGTGTGTATGCCTCATTGGACTTTTTTTTTTACGCAAATTCTGTCGGACCTAGAAATACAACATGTTTTAAATATTTCCGACGGAACTAATTCCTATCAGGAAAACCGCTCGTCTGTATGCTGTTCCGATGGACCAAAAAAACGATGCATGCTCTGAAGCAAGTACGAGACGGAAGCTATTGGCTACTGACTATTGAACTTCCCTTTTCTACTCCCATCATACGTGCTGTACATCACTGCGTTCTTAACGATTGGTGTGATCGTGTGTAAACCTTCAGAGTTTATTCCGAAGGAAAAACTGGCCGCGTGTGCTCATAAAAACACCCCAGAAAACTAAATCTGGTTCAGCCGTATCTTGAGTATGCCTTCTAGTTCTGGCCACCAGTGGTCAGGAAGGATGTGCTGGAACTAGAGAAGGTCCAGGGAAGGGCCACAAAACTAATATACTGGAGAACCTCAGCTATGAAGAATGACTACAAGCACTAAACGTATTCTCCCTGTTGGAGAGTTGTTCAAAAGGGAATATTATAGTGATTTACAGATATCTTAATGGTGATTCTAGCATTGGGAAGAAACTGTTCAGAGTCAGGTCACTTAAAAAGACACGTGGCCACTCAGTGAAGTTGGATGAGAAGTGGTCTAACCCTAAACTGCGTAAGGGGTTCTTTACTGTTAGGGATGTGGAACTCCCTTCCACAATTGGTGGTTTCAGCAGAAAGTGTTGCTTATTAAAGCGTATTTTATTTTTTGAAACCTTTCATAAGCTTATAACATAGCATTGTAACACTCACGTATTTTGTAAAATTCGTCCCTCGATGTCCGGATTCATATCAGAAATAAACTTAGATAATTTGTTGCTGGGCATTTTCATATTGCTTGTGGGCATGTGAAGCCCACAAACATCCAGTTCTGGCATATGGTGCTGCTGTTCTCCCTGATCTCGCGCATGCGCATTTTGTCATTATCGCAGTGCCGTCAACTACTCATGTTGCCATCACAATGGGTGGCGGCATTGGAAGTGCCCCCCCCCCCCCGTTGTGATGGCAACGAAGCCCTCGGCACTTCCCTACTGACCCCTGGGAAATGTTGACACACATCTCCCAGGAGCAGTAGCGAGTGGTGGCGCCAAGGGAAGTGATGTAAGGAGCCTAGATGTTGAATGTAAACTGATGAATTGTATTTTTTTGGGTGGAACTCCACTTTAACAAAAAACCCTTATGCCGCGTACACACAGCCGGACTTTCAGTCAGAAAAGGTCAGACGGAATCATTCCATTGGATATTAT
The DNA here is from genome assembly GCF_037356315.1 of Lithobates pipiens. Taxonomy (NCBI): domain Eukaryota; kingdom Metazoa; phylum Chordata; class Amphibia; order Anura; family Ranidae; genus Lithobates; species Lithobates pipiens. The sequence goes on from NW_027507785.1 coordinate 33,602,951, forward strand.
GATCGTGTGTGGGTAGGGATGAGCCGAACACCCCCCGGTTCGGTTCGCACCAGAACTTGCGAACGACCCCCGCGTTCGGTACGAACGTTAGAACCCCATTGAAGTCTATGGGACTCGAACGTTCGAAATGGAAAGTGCTAATTTTAACGGCTAATATGGAAGGTAGTGTCCTAAAAAGGGTTTGGGGACCTGACTCCTGCCTCAGGGGACATGGGTCACTGCAAAAAAAAGTTTTAAAAACGGGCGTTTTGGCGGGAGCACTGATTTTAATGACGATTAAAGTGAAAAAAAAAAGTGAAATATTCCTTTAAATATGGTGCCTGTGGGGTGTCTGTAGTATGCCTGTGAAGTGCCACGTGTTTCCCGTGTTTAGAACAGTCCCTGCACAAAATGACATTAAACGGAAATAACACCATTTAAAACTGCTTGCGGTTTTAATGTTATATCTGGTTCCTGCAATATGGTTGAAAATCATTGAGAAAAATGGCATGGGTAGCCCCCCCTGCCCATTACCAGCCTATTGTACGCATATTAAGGGGAACCCTGTACCCATATTAAAAAAAGGAAATGCGTGTGGCCCCCAGGCCCTATATACTCAGAACAGCAGTATACAGGCGGTGCAAACAAGACAGGGACTGTGTAGGTTTGTTGTGTTAAGTTGAATCTGTTTGTAATTTTCAACTGGTACATTTTTAAAGTGTAGCTCCAGTCCAAAAAACTATTTTAAAGCTTTTTGGAAAACATAGGGAAGGGTTATCACCCCTGTATAATTTGTTTTGTCGTCCATCTTTTTTCATCTCACTTGCTGCTGTCTCCTTGCGTTTGCAAGTAGGAGATGTTTGTAAGTTGGATGTTTGAAAGTAGGGGCCTGCCCTATATTATAGCGGTATGTACTGGGTACAGAGCACGCAGACAGCACGCACTATCTCCTAACACTACTGACTGCAAGCTCTATTATTAACCACTTGACCACTGGGCACTTAAACACCCTTAATAACCAGACCAATTTTCAGCTTTCGGTGCCCTCACATTTTGAATGACAATTACTCAGTCATGCAACACTGGACCTATAGGAAATGTTTGTCCTTTTTTTCACACAAATAGAGCTTTCTTTTGGTGGTATTTAATCACCTCTCAGTTTTTTATTTTTTGTGCTATAAAAGAAAAAAGACCGAAAATTCTGCGAAAAAATGAATTTTTCTTTGTTTCTGTTATAAAATTTAGCAGATTAGTCATTTTTTCTTCATACATTTTGGCCAAAATTCATACTACTACATATCTTTGGTAAAAATAAGTACAAATTGGTGGATATTATTTGGTCTTTGTGAAAGTTATAGAGTCCACAAGCTATGGTGCCAATATCTGAAAATTGATCACACCTGAAGTACTGACGGCCTATTTCCTTTTTTTTTTTTTCCACAAAATTGTCATATTATCAGGTTATTTCACACACACAGCATATGCATACCACAAATTACACCCCAAAACACATTCTGCTATTACTCCCGAGTACGGCGATACCACATGTGTGAGACTTTTACACAGCGTGGCCACATACAGAGGCCCAACATGCAGGGAGCGCCATCAGGCGTTCTGGAGCACCCAGGCCAATTCTGACATTTCTCTCCTACATGTAAAAATCATCATTTATTTGCTAGAAAATTACAGAGAACCCCAAAACATTATATATATATTTTTTTTTAGCAAAGACCCTGGAGAATACAATGGTGGTCGTTGCAAATTTTTATCTCACACGGTATTTGCACAGCAATTTTTCAAACGCGTTTTTTTGGGGGGAAAAAACAGTTTTGTGCTTAAAAAACAAACAAAAAAAACAGTAAAGTTAGCCCAATGTTTGCATAAAGTGAAAGATGAAGTTATAGATGAGTAAATAAATATCAAACATGTCACTCTTCAAAATTGCACATGCCCGTGGAATGGCGCCAAACGTCGCTACTTAAAAAATCCCCATAGGTGACGCTTTAATTTTTTTTTTTACTGATTACATGTTTTGAGTTGCAGAGGAGGTCTAGGACTAGAATTATTGCTCTCGCTCTAACGTTCTTGGCGATACCTCACATGTGTGGTTTGAACACCGTTTTCATATGTTGGCGGGGCTTACGCATGCGTTCGCTTCTGCATGCGAGCACATGGGGACATGGGCGCTTTAATTTTTTTTTTTTTTATTGTTCATTTTACTTTATTTATTTTAGTTTGACATTTTTTTCCCCCAAAATATATTTTTGATCACTTTTATTCCTATTACAAGGAATGTAAACATCCCTTGTAATAGGAATATGGGGTGACAGGTCCTCTTTACAGTGAAATCTGGGGGTCAATATGACCCCACATCTCACCTCTAGGCTGGGAAGCCTGAAATAAAAAATAAAAAAAAGATTCTGGCTTTGATCGTACTGGCGAGTTGGTAGAAGCACCGGAGGGCGGTGAGGGGTGGGGGGCGTCTATGGCTGGGTATTTCAGGGTATCACCGAGTATGGCTGGGTATCTCCGAGTATGGCTGGGTATGGCAATTTATGGCAGGGTATTGCAGAGTATTGGCGGGGTATTGGCGGGGTACTACAGAGTAATAGCAGGGTACTGCAGAGTAATGGCGGGGTACTGCAGACTAATGGCGGGGTACTGCAGAGTAATGGCAGGGTACTGCACTGCAGAGTAATGGCGGGGTACTGCAGAGTAATGGCGGGGTACTGCAGAGTAATGGCGGGGTACTGCAGAGTAATGGCGGGTACTGCAGAGTAATGGCAGGGTACTGCACTGCAGAGTAATGGCGGGGTACTGCAGAGTAATGGCGGGGTACTGCAGAGTAATGGCGGGGTACTACAGAGTAATGGCAGGGTACTGCACTGCAGAGTAATGGCGGGGTACTGCAGAGTAATGGTGGGTACTGCAGAGTAATGGCAGGGTACTGCACTGCAGAGTAATGGCGGGGTACTGCAGAGTAATGGCGGGGTACTGCAGAGTAATGGCGGGGTACTGCAGAGTAATGGCGGGGTACTGCAGAGTAATGGCAGGGTACTGCACTGCAGAGTAATGGCGGGGTACTGCAGAGTAATGGCGGGGTACTGCAGAGTAATGGCGGGGTACTGCAGAGTAATGGCGGGTACTGCAGAGTAATGGCAGGGTACTGTACTGCAGAGTAATGGCGGGGTACTGCAGAGTAATGGTGGGTACTGTAGAGTAATGGCAGGGTACTGCACTGCAGAGTAATGGCGGGGTACTGCAGAGTAATGGCGGGGTACTGCAGAGTAATGGCGGGGTACTGCAGAGTAATGGCGGGGTACTGCAGAGTAATGGCAGGGTACTGCAGAGTAATGGCAGGGTACTGCACTGCAGAGTAATGGCGGGGTACTGCAGAGTAATGGCGGGGTACTGCAGAGTAATGGCGGGTACTGCAGAGTAATGGCAGGGTACTGCACTGCAGAGTAATGGCGGGGTACTGCAGAGTAATGGCGGGGTACTGCAGAGTAATGGCAGGGTACTGCAGAGTATGCACTGGTATTGCAGAGTATTGGCAGGGAATTGAGGGGTTAAATTCGGTGAGCAGCGATGTGGGCACTGCAGATGCAGCCCACATCGCTGCTGACACCGATCTCTTTCCCCTCCGCTGTACCGATCGGTACAGAGAGGGGAGGGAGGAACCGGCGTCATAACATGACGCCGGTTTGTTTACAAGTGATCACTCCGTCATTTGACTGAGCGATCACGTGGTAAACGCCCGCTATGAGCGGCCGTTTACCGTGATCCGTGATGCGCCGGGTCCTGTGGACCCGGCGGTCACGGATGCTCTCGAGTGCGCGCCCCAGAGTTAAACAACCGCCCTGAAGCCGTTAATCGGCAATGGGCAGTTGTTAAGTGGTTAAAGCTAGATCACTAGCTATATAGGTGAGGTGAATATAGTGGTGTATACTGCGGTCAGGGCACAGACAACAACCACTACACAGCAGCAAGATAGGAAATCAGCCAAAAACGATTGGTGTGTAACTGTGTTGAAGGTACACAGAACACCCACTGCTTCAGATGCTAACACACTACACGAGGCCGCCTCAAAGGCGGCCTTATATAGTGTGGGGCGTGCACTACACAGCCTGAGCTATGATTGGCCACAGGCAGGATGCCTGTGGCCAATCATGGCTCTCCTCGCTGCTGGCGCTGCGATTGGCCAAGCATGCGGGGTCACAGTGCATGCTTGGCCAATCATGAGCCAGCAATGCACTGCGCCACCGCAGTGCATTGTGGTCCGCGCGCGCGCCACTTGAATTTTGACGCGAACGCCCAAAACGTTCGGAATTCGCCGAACGCCCGAACAGCCAATGTTCGACTCTAACACGAAGCTCATCCCTATGTGTGGGCTTCATCTGACTTTTTTCTTCAAAAATTCAGACGGACCTAGAAATAGAACATGTTTCAAATCTGTCCGACGGAATCAATTTCTATAGGGAAAACCGTTTGTCTGTATGCTATTCCGATGGACCAAATACGACGCAAGGGCAGCTATTGGCTACTGGCTATTGAACTTCCTTTTCTAGTCCCGTTGTACGTCATCACGTTCAAAATGAACGAACTTTGGTCCGTTCGCGTGTGGGCAAGTCCGTTTGGTCGGAAGTCCATCGTAACTCCTTCGAAAGTCCGTCGGAACTCTGTCGGGAAGACTGCCGGACCTTTTCTGACGGAAAGTCCGGTCATGTGTACGCGGCATAAGATGGACATCTATATGAACACAATATACAGGAATATGGGAAGTGGTGCAGACATACATACACACACACACACACACACACACACTGAACTGGATGAACTGGTGTCTTTATTCAACCTTACCAACAATGAATAATCATATGTGTGCACACTGGGCTAATGGAAAACACCTGTCTGTGCTGCCACTTAATATTAAATAAACATGCAAATGAGGTGAAACAAATGTCAATGTAAAAAAAGAGAGAGAGAGACAAATAATTCCACAGTAGCACACTAAATTAATCTACAATCTGGATGAGATTGGCGTGTAAAAAGCGGCTCTTCAATGACATCTAAAAAGGCGGTATCTGCCAAACACGAGAGTGAATGGCAACAGCGTCTGGTGAGCTTTATTCTTAAGGTTGTGGAATTGGCACACTTCACTTTGGTGAAGGATTTTGGTGGATCAACAAGATTTTGTTTTATAATTTTTTCATCACTTTAAGTTAAACTGTATTACCATATTGATTTGCATATGTTGGAGCATAGATAGATATTTTTTGGATAAGCCATATGGACACTTTTCATTATGCATGGGTGTTTTATGTTGGTCATTTCACAATGTTAATATTTAGGAGTTTTGTAGATTGATTTAGTGTTCTACTGTGGAATTATCTGTCTCTCTTTCTCTTTTTTTACATTGACATTTGTTTCACCTCATTTGCAACAATGAATGATCATCTAGTCTTTAAAAACTCTAGAGCAGGGATATGCAATTAGCGGACCTCCAGCTGTTGCAGAACTACAAGTCCCATGAGGCATAGCAAGACTCTGACAACCACAAGCATGACACCCAGAGGCAGAGGCACGATGGGACTTGTAGTTTTGAAACAGCTGGAGGTCCGCTAATTGCTTATCCCTGCTCTAGAGGATGGGTAAGTAAAAAAAAATAATATATATATATATATATACATACACATATATATATATATATATATATATATATATGTATATACACACATACATACATACATACATATACACACACCCATATATATATATATATATATATATATATATATATATATATATATATATATATATATATATATATATATATATATATATATATATACACACATACATATATATATATATATATATATATATATATATATATATATACATATATATACTTTTTTGGCAACTCTTATGTGTTGGGAAATGGATAGAACTAAAAACAACAAAAAAGGATGAGGGTAAACAGAGACTATCAACAATGAAGACAATATAATGATTGAAGTTTTGTTAAAAAAAAATAAAAAAAATCTACTCTTAAAAACCCTTGAGGATGGGTGAGTAAAATATTATTTTGATTATTACTAATATTTAATAATTATTATTATCACATATTTTTGCCAACTCATGTACAATTGGAAATGAACAGAATGGCAAACTGTAAAAAGGAAGAGGGGAAACAATGGCAATTACTATAAAGACTATGGGGTTGATTTACTAAAGGCAAATAGACTGTGCACTCTGCAAGTGCAGTTGCTCCAGAGCTTAGTAAGTGAGGTAAAGTTCCACTTTGCAAAGAATACCCAATCACATGCAAGGAGGAAAAAAAAAATCATTTTTATTTAAAGATAATTAGATGATGGAAGTCAGCAGAATTTCTGCTCCATAAGCTCTGGAGCAACTGCAAGTCTATTTGCCTTTAGTAAATCAACCCAATTATATTAATTAGGATCGGTTAAAAAAAAAAAAAGAATAATAATAATAATAATAATAAATAATAATCTACTCTTTAAAAATTATATAGGAAGGGTGAGACATGAATTGACATGAAAACTACAAATCTCATAAGAACATATATAAAATACATTCATAATATTTAATATAGCGATAATTTAAGTGTTCATAATAAACCTCCATACATAGCCTCAGCCAACCCACTGTTCAGCTTACTCATATACGGATATATGTATACTATAAATGAGTAAGCTGAACAGTGGGTTGGTTGAAGCCATGTAAGGAAGTTTAATATGAACATTCGTAAATGATTGTTATATTTAACAGTATGAATTTATTTTATGTTATTTTTGTATGGCATATACATAATATATGCAGAATCTTTGAGATGATATTTCAAATCTAAAGCAAGAAAAAAAAATAAAAAATTAAAAAATGACACAGCTAAATCATAGGACATTAACACCTGAACATGGGTAATAAAATATTATTCATGAAAGTCCTTTTACTGTACTAGACTAGAAGCAAGTCTGTGGATGAAAAATTAAGACTTTAGGCTCCAGGCACACTGAAGCTCAAAAAAGCTTTTTCTGGACGCCGGATTGCTGGGAGAAAACGCTGGTTGAAAAACGTGCTTTTAACTTCCCTGGCGGTGATCCCGAGTCTGGCTCGGGTTAGGATTTTACTATCATAAGCGGTAACCCCGAGCCAGACTCGGGATCGCATCGCTGGATACAGGGAGAGGTTACTTACCTTGTCCGCTGGATCCAGCGATGTCCTCCACGCTGTGTGATCGAGCGATGTCCTCCACGCTGTGTGATCGAGCGATGTCCTCCGCGCTGTGTGATCGAGCGATGTCCTCCGCGCTGTGTGATCGAGCGATGTCCTCCGCGCTGTGTGATCGAGCGATGTCCTCCGCGCTGTGTGATCGAGCGATGTCCTCCGCACTGTGTGATCGAGCGATGTCCTCCGCGCTGTGTGATCGAGCGATGTCCTCCGCGCTGTGTGATCGAGCGATGTCCTCCGCGCTGTGTGATCGAGCGATGTCCTCCGCGCTGTGTGATCGAGCGATGTCCTCCGCGCTGTGTGATCGAGCGATGTCCTCCGCGCTGTGTGATCGAGCGATGTCCTCCGCGCTGTGTGATCGAGCGATGTCCTCCGCGCTGTGTGATCGAGCGATGTCCTCCGCGCTGTGTGATCGAGCGATGTCCTCCGCGCTGTGTGATCGAGCGATGTCCTCCGCGCTGTGTGATCGAGCGATGTCCTCCGCGCTGTGTGATCGAGCGATGTCCTCCGCGCTGTGTGATCGAGCGATGTCCTCCGCGCTGTGTGATCGAGCGACGTCCTCCGCGCTGTGTGATCGAGCGATGTCCTCCGCGCTGTGTGATCGAGCGACGTCCTCCGCGCTGTGTGATCGAGCGACGTCCTCCGCGCTGTGTGATCGAGCGATGTCCTCCGCGCTGTGTGATCGAGCGATGTCCTCCACGCTGTGTGATCGAGCGATGTCCTCCGCGCTGTGTGATCGAGCGATGTCTTCCGCGCTGTGTGATCGAGCTGACACAGTGCCCGAATGCCGTCGAGCTCCGTTCCCTGCGACGAAACAGCGCACGGGAGTGGAGATCGGTGCCAAATTCAAAAAAGTTTAAATACACAAAACACACACAGTACTGTAATCTTACAGTTTACAGTACTATATAAAAAATTTACACACCCCCTTTGTCCCTAGTGGTCTGTGCAATGCCCTGCATGCACTTTTATATTATAAATACTGTTTTTTCTGCCTGGAATTTGGAGATTGTCCATAGCAACCAAAAAGTGTCCCTTTATGTCAAAAGTGATTTTAGGCCAACTAGAAAAGAGCGATAATAAATTAGAATCACTTGCAGAATTGTGCGATAGCGATTTGCGGGGAAATTCGGCATCAAACACTAAATATAATGACAGCGACAATTCTGCAAATGAGCAAATTTCAGTGTTTTTGGATTTGAATAATTTTTATTATTATTTATTATATTATAAACTTTATCATACCTGGGATGTCTGCTAGACTCTGGTTTGAACAGATTTAAGAGAGTTATTCCTAAGAATTACAGGACTACAATATAAAACGCCAAATTTCCATGCAAAATAATTGTACCACTTTCAGCACCTAAAACCAGAATGAATCATACCGCCAGGGAGGTTAACAGCGTTTTGTACTAGCGTTTATGGGCGTTTTTAATAAAAATATACAGAGGACACTCCAAAAATCCCACAGTGCATTCCAAACTCCCACAAAGCATTGAAAAAATAGAACGCCGAACACTAATTAACGCGTGTTTATGAGCGTTTATGCACGTTTATCGGCGTTTGTCGTTTTTTGGCGGTAAAAAACTGCACTTTGAATGCAAATTTCTGGCATACGGAAAAAAGCCCATAAACTCCACTGCTCATTAAATCTAAAAAAACTCCCATCTGCGCATGGACACATAAGCTAATATAGAGTGGAGTTTATGGGCTTTTAAAAAAAACGCCCAAACTCCAATAAACTGCAGTTTATGAGCTCCAGTCTGCATGGAGCCTAAAGCTGACCGCCAGGCAAGCGTCTGAATACATCAAGAAATAAAAGGGAGCTTCTTTATTTTGCCGAAGGATTTGTATTCTTGTCCATTCAGTTCTGACCTTTTATACAGTCTTGCCTTTTCTCTTCTGCTCGGTTACACTAAGCCCTTGTACACACGGTCGAAGATTCTGACGGAATGTGTCCGATCGGAGCGTTTTGTCGGACATTCCGACTGTGTGTGGTCTGCATCGGACTGTTTCCGTCGGAATATCCGTCGGACCAAATTTTCCAACTTGCCGTAAATATTTTCCGACAAAATGCTCCGATCAGACATACTCCGATCATGTGTAGAGAATTCCGATCGGACAAAGTGCCATGCATGCTCAGATCAAATTCCTACATCAAAGCTATTGGCTACTAGCCTGAACATAGTCCCGTTGTAACGAAATAACGTCATCACGTTCTGAGCGATCGGATTTTCCGACAACTTTGTCTGACCGTGTGTATGCAACAGTTTCGGACAAGATCCGTCGGACAAAATCCGACGGACAGAATCCAACGGATTTGGTTGTCGGAATCTCCGACCGTGTGTACAAGGGCTTACAGGTCTTGTACCCCACCCCCACCGCTTCCTGTGATTGGACAGGGAAATGACAAGCAGCAGACTGATGAGCTCATCTCTCTGATACTCTGCTCTCTCCTGCTATTAGCATGTTTCTCGTTAGCACATGCGCATTGCAGCAAACTGATTGGCCCATTGTTTTTCATCTTTCTCTTATAGTCTTGCTCTGCTGTACAGCGGCTTTAAGAGGATGATACAAAGTAAAATTCAGGTACTCGCACCGCTTAACAATAGTAGGGGGCACCTTGTGCCTAGGTTGAGACTAATTCCCATATATAATAAAAAATGTGATTAGAAGCTGCTCCCCAAAAATGTAGGTGACCTGCCTATGATTCGTGAATATGAATGGGAGGGGGCACTAGTAGTGACAAAAGTGGTAGGTTAGGAACTTGTATCGCTAAAAGAAAATCTCATTGATATTAAACCTGTGACATATTAGGGCAATACAATGTGCTAAATAAATCATACAACATCAATGAACAGAATTTCAAAATGTCCTCTGACACAGTTCATAGGTTCTTCAATACTAAATCTTCAATAGGGTAAATTGTGGAAGACCATCACCAGCTTGGAACATAATTACAATCACCCACACGTGCTCATTTAGCCCTTGTACACACGGTCGGAGATTCCGATGGAATGTGTCCGATCGGACCGTATTGTCGGATAATCTGACTGTGTATGGTCTCCATTGGACTGTTTCCATTGGAATATCCGACGGACCAAGTTTTCCAACTTGTCTATAAAATTTTCCAACAACATGCTCCGATCGGACATACTCCGATCATGTGTAGCCTACTCCGACGGACAAAGTGCCACGCATTCTCAGATCAAATTCCTAGACCAAAGCTATTGGCTACTAGCCTGAACGTAGTCCCGTCGTAATGAAATAGCGTCATCACGTTATGTACAATCGGATTTTCCGACAACTTTGTCCAAACGTGTGCATGCAACAGTTTCGGACAAAATCCGTCAGACAAAATCCAACGGATTTGGTTGTCATAATGTCCGACCGTGTGTACAAGGGCTTAGATGTCCACTCACCAGAAGGCTATGAACTCTTTAGCTAAAAAGAGGGTCAAATAGCGCCTATGTGGTTGGGTCTTTGATGTTGATTGGCACCTCTCTAATGTTGGTCATGAGTCTCTCCTCCTCTCTTCTTTAACCACCTTTCCCTTGCTTTAATGTGGTGTTATGGTGGAGAGGAGGAGAGGAGAAGAGACTCATGACCAACATTAGAGAGGTGCCAATCAAGATCAAAGACCCAACCACATAGGCCCTATTTGACCCTCTTTTTTTTTAGCCAAAGGGGTCATGGTCTTCTGGTGAGTGGACATCTAACTGAGAATGTCTGGGTCACTGTAATTATGTTCCAAGCTGGTGATGATCTTCCACAATCTACCCTATTGAAGATTTAGTATTGAAGAACCTTTGAACTATGTCAAAGGACATTTTGAAATTTTGTTTATTGATGTTGTATGATTTATTTAGCACATGTCATGACATGTCACAAGTTTAATATCAATGATATTTTCTTTTAACTAACCCACCACTTAAGTATTTTCTCACTACTAGCGCCCCCTAGCATTCATATCCACTCACACTGCTTGCAATGGGAAAAAAGTGATTTATTCATGCAGAATGAAAGTTACTGAAAGGTCCAATCTAAGGGGGGGTTCACACTACCGCCGAGAAAAAAACCTTCCATTTTTCTCAGCAGAGAGTGATTGCAGCTAGGGGATGGTGCCTCCTGTTTTTATAACTTAAGGCACGGTTCCCCCCTTTTTTTTTATACCATTTAGGTATGGCTTGGACCAATGTAAATATCATAACTGTGACGGGAATCCCACGGATATGGAACATATGTACGTATATTGGTCCAAGCTGGTCCAATAAAACTATGTAAAAATTGCCATACCTAGAATTCAGAATGAAGGTAGGAATTCTCTTATGTATATTGGGATTAATTCTTAGTATGTGTTCTTATTCTGTATATAGACATTGCACCTTATTGTGACTATTTTCCTGTAAGCTGGGTGCAATTCTCAGTATCTGTTCTTATTCTTTATGTATGGGTATTGCACAGTAGCACTTCCCTTGTTCAGTATGCTGGGACTAAATCTCAGTATCTATTCCTATGCTGTATATATGGACTTTGCACAGTACAGTGGTGGCCACTCATAAGGGGCACAGGGGCACCGCCCCACTAATCCATGCGCCCGGCCCCAAATCTTCATGGAGGGCATTGGATGCATGGATTCCAATGGATTTTTTTTGAAGCACATGATTAGAGACCAAGGCTCTAATTGGCTCTAATTCGCTTCAAAATGAGTAGGCTCAGACGCAGTTGTTTGATATTAGCAAATTAGTATGCACTATTGTCTTCCTGCTTCTCCTCCTGGCCAATCATGAAGCGGGTTCTGAGACCTGACTGGCCGGGAGACCTAAGACCTGACTGGCGGGGAGGAGAAGCAACCGCCGAGACTTGGGAGGAGATGCAAGGGGGAAGCCGCCGAAGCCGCGACCTGTATGGGATATGTTTGGGGCTTATGGGCGAACGGGGAAAAGAATCTGCAATTAAGCGGGCGATCAATCGAGCAACGGGTTGGGGGTGGGGGGTTGTGAGGGGGACAAAAATTGAGCACCAGCCACCACTGGCAGAGTAGCAGCTATCTTGTCCTCTATACTGGGATTAAGTCTGGTTATCTGTGCTTATTCTGTATGTATGGGTATTGCACTTTGCGGGAGTGATTCTGGTGCAGCTGTGCATAGTAACCAATCAGCTTCCAGGTTTTATTTTAAAAGCTTAATTAAACAAGCTGAAGTTAGAAGCTGATTGGCTACCATGCGCAGCTGTACCGGATTCTGTATGCTCCAGGTTTAGTAAATCCCCCCCAGAAGCTCTTCTCTTGTTCAGTATGCTGGGTCTAAGGCTGGGTTCACACTGCTGCGGTTTATGAGATCGGATGTGATTCGCACCGCACTGCAGTGCAAATCACATGCGATCTCTGTGTGATGCGATTTCAGCCATACAGATAGCATGGCTGAATTCGCATCGCATCCGGCCCAAACTCGCACAGGACCCTTTTTTTGGTCCGCAGCAGAATCAGATCGCATGGGTGTTCACACCATGCGATCCGATTCCTGTCCGAGTTTGCAGATCGCACTGTGATATGCGAACTGATTTGGGGGTGTCATTAACTTTTCACTGACACTCCGAGCAGTTCGCATAGGGCAGTGTGAACTGCCGCCGGGAGGAATGCAATGCGGGAACCCGCAGCGGATTCGCAGCGTTCCCGCATTGCAGCAGTGTGAACCCAGCCTAAATCTCAGTATCTATTCCTATACTGTATATATGGACTTTGCACAGTAGCGCGTCTCTTGTCCTGTATACTGGGGGTTAATCTTAGTATATATACTTACTCTATATGACTGTGCCTTGCTTCTGCTATGATCTCACTGTAAGCGTACCAAACAGCATCTGTCTGACTGAAAACAGGTTCTATGCGATTTCTTGATGTGAAGCACATGTAAGCAGGACTGCATATTATTTTTAGCTAAGCTTCGTGAGGAAGCTCCAGTTTTTTTTCTGTTTTTTTTCTTTAAATCATGGAAAGCAAGAGGTTTTTCTTTTCATTCTCTCTTTTTTTTTTTTTTTTTTTACACAAAATAGTAATGTAATTGCAAATGCTGATCCATGTATGGCTTGACTTTTAATGAGATGTCTGCTCTAACATATACATTGGAAAGTGGTACTTTCAGCAGTCTTTTATTGTATGAGAGCAACATGTATTAACTGGAGATCTTGTCTAATAAAAACAGCAGGTATTCAAAGAGAGCGCGCAGCTCCAGGTCACTCAGAAAGGTTTAGCTTCTCGTTTTGGAACAATACACTCAAGAAATGGTTTCTGTAACAATCCCATTACGGCAATTTGAAAATTTGACAAAGAATTGCCTTGCTCTAAGTGTTTGCATGCGTCAGCTCTTCTTTGCCTTTTCAAGGCTGATATTGCATTTTAAACTTATTGCAGCCATAAATCAAACGAAGGTTTGATTTTGTGTTGTTCAGAAAATGTTTATGTTATTTCTGAAAACTCAAACTTTGCAGAATAATAAGTTATGAAAGGGGCGGGGCCTCGTCTCAGAAATGGATTCCTGCAATTGATTGTGAAGTGCCGGAATGAGTTATGGCTGTGCTCCCCAGTTCACTCTTATCAAAAACTGGATCAATAGTCAGCTTTGTACCCCCTTTATGACCATGGGTGTCTTGTGCCTTCATTTCTAGATTTCGGTCAGAAAGCTTTTAACCACTTCAGCCCCGGAAGGATTTACCCCCTTCCTGACCAGAGCGTTTTTTGCGATTGCGTCGCTTTAACTGACAGTTGCGCGGTCGTGTGACGTGGCTCCCAAACAAAATTGGCGTCCTTTTTTTCCCACAAATAGAGCTTTCTTTTGGTGGTATTTGATCACCTCTGCTTATTTTTGCGCTATAAACAAAAAAAGAGTGACAATGTTGAAAAAAAATGCATTATTTTTACTTTTTGCTATAATAAATATCCCCCCAAAAAATATAAAAAAACATTTTTTTCCCTCGGTTTAGGCTGAATACGTATTCTTCTACATATTTTTGGTAAAAAAAAAAAACGCAATAAGCGTTTATTGATTGGTTTTCACAAAAGTTAAAGCATCAACAAAATAGGGGATAGTTTTCTGGCATGTTTATTAATATTTATTTTTTTACTAGTAATGGCGGTGATCAGGGATTTTTATTGTGACTGCGACATTTTGGCAGACACATCGGACACTTTTGACACATTTTTGGGACCATTGGCATTAAAATGGCAGTGAATGGGGTTAACCACTAGGTGGCACTGTAGGGGTTAATTGTTCCTAGGGGCGTGTTTCTAACTGTATGGGTGCGTGGCTGTGTGTGACACCACACTGATCGCTGTTCCCGATGACAGGGAGCAGACAATCAGTGTGCTGTCACTAGGCACTGACACGATCGCAGGTATCCTCGCGGCGATAGAGTCCGCGGGACCCGCGACCGTGGTCACGGAGCTCTCGGCAGGTATTTATATAATAATGTTACACTCCAAAGACATGCTGGTAGGTCAATTGGCTTCTGTCCAAAATTGGCCCTAGTATATGAACCTTGGATTGTGGGCTCCCTGAGGGTAGGGGCCGATGTGAGTGTGCAATGTACAGGAATAGGGACAATTGTAGACACTCACTCAGGATGGACTGGTGTCTTTATTCAACCTTACTAACTATGTAACCCCTAATAGATATAGAAGAAGATTGCCCTTGAAGGAGGGGAACCCATGATGATAGTATGGTGAGAGTGGTCCTAGTTTAGGTTCCACTCCTCTCATCATGATAGCCAAATCACCCAATCAATTGTATCTCCTTTGTTCATAAAGATTATTGCATACATAAGAAGAAACTTATGAAACACAAAGAAAAAACATTCTTGGGGTGCATGCGCGGAGCCGATGGAGACGGACATGTCCCGCTGAAGCTCCATATCTCCCGGGACTCTGCGGTCAGATAAAAAACCCACACGGCTTCCCTGTGAGCTTTACTCGGACTACCTACCTTTACTGAGGTACTAGGGCATATAATGGTGCTCGGTAGGACCCATCAGAAGGATAATTGAAGAATTGTAAAGACGTTCTGCCCAAAGTAACGTCTAAAATGGCGCGGCCCCTTTCTCATCACACAAGTTCCTCTCGAGCTGCTAGGCAGAAGCAGAAACAGCAACCACAGGATGATACAGCTGACACTGCTGAATCAGACAGTGAATACACTGCCTCTTCACAAACAGTAAAAACACTTTACATCCCAATATAATAAAACAGTTTGAAAAGATGCTACAAAAAGCATTAAAGCAGACATCAAATCATATCACAGAAAGCCTGACTAAAGAAATCCGAGAATTAGGACTGCGTACATCAGACCTAGAAAATAGAGTAGAAGATGTGGAAACAAATGTACAGTCCCATATTTGCGAACCAGAAAATCTCAAGGAGGAAAAACCTTACTTTACAAATGCTTCTTGAGGATTTTGAAAATAGAGCGTGTTGCTCTTATCTTCGTATTCATGGGATTTCTGAGGCAGTTGTTGATCGTCAATCGACTATAACTGCTTTATTCCAAGCGTTACAGCCGAAAATCCCAGTTGATCGATTGGAGCTCAATAGGATTCATAGGGCATTAACGCCACGCAAATCTGAAGGTCCACCTCGTGATATAATTGTGAAATTCCATTTTTTTTCGCACCCAAGAGCAACTTATGGCTGCAGCACGTGGAAAGGAGCCCCACACTTTCAAGGGTCACTCTTACCAGCTCTTTGCTGTTCTTTCCCTAATTACAGTTGCTAAACGATGTGCTTTAAGATCCCTTCTTCAAATCCTTCAGCAGAATCAGATATCTTATCAATGGGGATTCCCGTTCTCTGTACATTTTACCTATCAAGGTACCAAATACACCTGCAGATCTTATGATGAGTGAAAAATACCTTGCAAGATCTAAGTCTCATGGATAGATCTTCTATTTCTAATGGTCCTCACTATACTTGACTCTTCCCGAGAATCCTCCAATGCCAAAGATGACACAAGCCGCCAAAACTCATCCAAATGCAGTCGCTTCAAATCCTCTGACAACGATACAACAGGCACTATGGACTAATTAATTCGCAATACTCGCAATATTTTCTGGATTCTGTTTCTCAAACATGTTCTGCTTTTTCCCTTTTTTCTCTGTGACTTTTTTTGATATATTGATAATGGTTACCAAACATGAATGAATAGAGCTTGTTCATATTCCTAGCCTCATTTCTCCTAGAAAATATACTTTTTGTGTTTTTAAACATATAGCTTCCTTTACTTCTACCCCCCCCCCCCCTTTTTTCCCTTCTAACAGGTCAATTGACCAAGATCACAATTTTAGATCTTACATAGAAATATAATGTGTTCCTACTCGTTGATTCCGACTCCTTCCCAATCTGAACTTCCTAACCTCCCTTTCCCTTACTCATTATTTAACATTGCCGATTTTGGGTGTCAACACAATTTACTATATACTTTTTTTTGGCTGTCGTGGTCTCAGGAGACTGTCACTGCTCTCCCATCTTTCTGTCTTTGGGTATTTCTCCTCCCTGTTATTTCGGAGGACTTCCCTAGTTAGGTTATTTGGCCTCTGGGTCTGTGATTTTCACGTACCCAGCATGCAGCTTTCTTACTGATTTACATAATTAAACTTAATGCTGATTGTTTGCATAAATCTTACCCCCATCCTCTCTTACAAACTTTTTCCTACTCCTATACTGGTTCTTGCTCCTCTCCGGGGTAAGTGTGGCAATACAATTCGCAAAGATAAATCTTGACTATATATATATTTTTTTTTTTTTTTTTTTTACCCTTCCTATGGCCACTTTGAATGTAATTACCATAAAAGTACAGGGTTTAAACATACCACAAAAACGAACTAAAGTCTTTCGCTCTTTAACGTCAACTAAGGCGCATGTCGCGTGTCTTCAGGAGACCAATTTTACTACTACAGCGACTCCTAAATATTTTAGCCCTTTATACCCTCAAGTTTTTATGGCTTCAGCTACAACCAAACAAAGAGTGTTGGTGGCATTCCATTGCACAACACCTTTTTCTCTCCAGACAGAGATTAAAGACTCTGAAGGGAGACCTCATACTAACAGGGTATTTATCCGATTTCCCAATCACAGTAGTATCCTACTATGCCCCAAACAAAACTCCAACATCTTTTCTTTCCCACTTGCTACAGGTGTCAGTACCCACAAAAGGGGCACATCCATCTAATTTCTTAGATTTGGAAAAAGCCTTAAAGGAATGTCTGGTTAATAATACGACTACCAACATCTCTCCAATGACACTATGGGAAGCGCATAAACCTGTGCTTCGAGGTGTTTGTATTAGCCAGGCCTCTTTCCTCAAGAAAGAAAAACGCCTATTACGGCAAAAGCTAGAAGCAGAATTTAATTCTTCCCGTGCACTCTTTAAATCAAAGCCCACTCCCAAGACCAAATAACAATTAAGATAAAGCATGTCTTGATCTTGATCTTTTCCTTTCAGATTCCGCAGATAAAATGTTATGTAAATCCAGACATTCGTTTTACTTCAAAGCCAATAAACCTAATACACTTCTAGCCCGAGCCCTCAATAAGTTAAATCACCCTTGCAAACCAATACGCCTGAAGTTATCTAAAGATACATATATCAGTAACCCCATAAAAATACTTAACACCTTCCAAAAACATCTTGCCTCCCTATATAAAAAAAAAGAAGATCCTTTGGATCAGGCCTCAGCAGATTCTTTTTTTCACAAATCACTCTTCCAACCATTCCCTTAGCTCAACGCAAATTCCTTGAAAACTCTATATCCACTAGTGAAATCTTGATGGCTATTAAATCCCTTAAATGAAATAAGCGCCCAGGCCCAGATGGCTTTTCAGCCTTGTATTACAATAAATTTGCTCAAATCATGGCTCCATAATTTATTTATTTTTTAATTCTTTATTTTCATAATATAGTGATACAGTCATTCAAATCTAAACACGTACACACCTACATCTTATGTTTAACACAGTGCCATTCATCATTTAGTCGTGCTTAATTTCTTCTATTACATTACCATATTTCCTTATATTCACTATTATTTTTTTTCCTTAACCTGGGATAGCCCTGGTTATTTATCTTTAAAGAAAGAAATACAAACGGCAAAACAAAAAAAAAAAAAAAAAAGAGAGAAAAAGGAAAGGGACAAAGAAAGAAAGAAAGAGAAAAAAAAAAATAATTGTTTCTCCCTTTCCCTCTTCCTCCTCCTCCGTCTCCCCCCTCCCCCAACCATCCCATGAATTACAGACCCTCCCACAGATATTTTAAATACAAAAAACATTGAGATTGAGCTTTGTTTTAACCCTGTGTTATGACCCAACTAGTGTATATCTCCCCTCAACCCTGCACAAAAAAAGCATGGAAGGATTTTCATGTCCACATTCCAGACCAGGAACAAAATGGTGAGACAGGAATATTATAGAGAAAAGATGACCCCTGACAGAAAAAAAAAAATAAAAAAAAAAAAAAAAAACACTCCTATCTAATGATTTTGTTCCCTATATATAATATAGGGTTTCCAGACTTCATGATACCTATCCTCTTGCTCTCTCAATATCATAGTCAAATTTTCCATTTGTTGGATCTCCGATACCCTGCATGGCTCCATTATTGACTGAAGCCCTCAACTCCTGCTTTGATGGACATTCCTTTAGATCTGAAACTTTAACTGCAATTATCTCAATGATTCCCAAACCCCACTCTGATGAAACATCTTGATCTAATTACAGACCTATCTCACTGCTTAATTTAGATATTAAACTTCTAGCGAACGTCTTAGCAACCCGTCTAAACAATATAATTGTCTCTTTAATACACAGAGACCAAGTAGGCTTCATCCCACTGCACCAAGCAGGAGATAATATACGTAGAGCACTGTTATTGAGGCATTCTGCCAAATCAAGACAAATTCCACTCTGTTTGTTGTCTCTAGAAATCAAATAAATATTTGATACATTTGTGGCCCTACCTACGGTATGTCCTACAATGCTGGGGATTTGGTCCCCATTTCCTCAGTTGGATCTCGTCTTTATATGATAAACCTAAGGCATATGTAAAATATGCAGGATACAAATTAATTCAATTTAATATCAACAGAGGTACGCAACAGGGTTGCCCATTATCACCACTTTTATTTGCTTTACTTCTTGAACCCCTTCTTATTTGAAAACTCAAATTTTTGCTCATATTTCTGGTCTAGTCATTAACCCCAAAAAATCCATAGCATTAATATTTCACTATTTTCTTCAGCTGTACAACAGGCACAAGCATCTCTCCCTTTTTCATGGTCCACTACCCATTTTCCATACTTAGGAATCAATCTTACGCCCAATTTCTCTGAACTCTTTACGGCTAACTTTCCACCTTACGCCTGATTACTAACTTGTTAACTCAGTGGTCTTCTCTTTCCATATCTTGGATAGGTCAAATTAATGTTATTAAGATGGCTATATTACCTAAAATTCTTTATCTCTTCAGGGTTTTACCCATCTCGGTCCAAACATACTTTTTAAGAATATTGCAGGGTAAATTAACAACTTTTGTCTGGGGTACTTCAAAACCCTGTTTACCTAAACATACACTATACCTTCCGAAACTTAAATGTAGTCTCGAATTTCCTTATTTATCTACTTATTATCATGTGGCTCATTTGTCTCTAATACCTAAATACCATGCAACCACTGAAATCCCGCTCTGGGTAGCTCTGGAATCTATAAATTGTGACCCATTATCAATATCTAATCTATTATGGTTACGACCCCCCAATCGGAAAAAAAAAATACAAATACGATTTCTAAACATTCCCTTTTAATTTGGGACAGATCTAAATCGATTTGTGGCCTAAAATCTCCCCATATTCCACTCTTTTTATTGTTCTTTAAGAATCCTCTTTTTTACCCTGCTTGGAAATTTCCTAAATCATTTAAAGCATGGACCACATCTAAATTCACCCAATTATATGATCTTATATCCTCTAATTCCTTTAAAACGTTCCCTGATTTATGTAAAAGTCATGGACTTCCAAACTCAGAAGTTTTCCAAAATATCTCCAGATAAAAAAAAAAAATTATGCCTAATATCAACAGAGGTCTTGCACTTGATAAATTATCATATTTCGAGAAAATATGTAAACATGATCCCCATGCAAAAGGACTTATTTTGAATCTTTATGTCCAACTCATATCCAAACCTGATTCTAGTCCACCCTCATATGTAGCTAAGTGGGAGTCTGATCTTGGATTTTCATTAGACACAGCGGTATGGGACAAGATTTGGATTACTACTAAATCTTCCTCTCCAAATATAACTGCTTTAGAAACTAACTACAAAGTACTTACATGTTGGTACTTAGTCCCGGACAGAATTACGAGGTTTGCCCCCAATTACTCATCTTGCTTTCGAAGCTTTCAAAGCTGTACTGAATCTGGATCACATCTTCATATCTGGTGGACTTTCCCAATTGTCAAAAGATTTTGGAAAGATATATTCCTCATGATTTTGACATTTGCAGTCTCCATCTTTCCTGATCCTTTGATAGCACTTTTGAATCTCAAACCAACAATTCTCTCTCCAGTAATCAGTTCAAACTCTTATTACAGGTCACTACAGCCACGAAACAAACATTCGCTAAAGCCTGGAAATCCCCCATCCTGGTATTAGCTAAAACTAAACAGAATGAATCAAGCTATGATTCATGCCAAAATAAAAGCTTTTGGTGGTATTTTATTACCTCTGCGGTTTTTATTTTTTGTTAAACAAATTTAAAAAGACCGAATTAAAAAAAAAACACTTTTAAATATTTTGTTATAAAATTTTGCAAACAGGTAATTTTTCTCCTTCATTGATGTATGCTGATGAGGTGGCACTGATGGCCAATGATAGGTGGCAGTGATGGGCACTGATGGGTAGCAATCATGTGTACTGATCGGTTACACTGATAGGCAGCACTGCTAGGTGGCACTGATTGGCACCACTGGTGGACATTGATAGATGGCACTTGTGGGTATTGATAGGTGGCACTCATGGACATTGATAGGTGGCACTGGTGGGCAATGGCAGGTGGCACTGGCAGGGGGTACTGGTGGGCACAGATGAGGCATAATTGCCTCTTCCTCTTCTGGACCGATGTCCTTTGCAGATAAGCTGGAGATCAACTTTTTTTACTCCTCATGCTGTCAGCGTGAGGAGGGAAAAAAAACCCGATTACCTAGCTTTTGTTTACATCATGTGATCAGCTTTCATTGGCTGACAGCTGATCACGTGGTAATGGGCTGGGACCTGCCCCTTACTCGGATCTGTGATCACCCGAGTCTCAGTGACGTGTGCAGGGAGCGTGCAAAGGGGAGGCTGTCATATGACGGCCTCCTGGAAATTCAGGTCCGCGCTGTGGCCCTCATTCGGCTATATCGGACGGCATGTGGTTAATGATTAAAGCCACACATTGCCTCAGAGATCTCTTCTCTTCCATTTCCTTTCTCCTCTTCTCCTTTCTTTCCTTTCCAGTTCCTTCTCTACTTTACCTTTATTTCACCATTTTCTTGTATCTCTTCTCTCTCTTCATCAGGTTCAAGTAGCGTTACTTTTAATTGCATTCCATGTTTCTTCTGTTTCAATGTGTTTATTGTGAACTTTGTAATAAAGGTATATAAGATAACAATACAGATATTAGCTCAGAACTAGGGCCAACCTGGCCAATCAGAAAGAACATATGCATACGGAATGTACAGTCAACACTATATGCTTAAATTGAACAGAGTGTTATCTGTTATATTTGTCAAAATAGATGCGCTTGGAGCATCCAAATAGAGAAAATGCGAGAAAATCTCAATGATCCAGGGATTGAAGTATAGAGGGGTGGTTCTAGGGAGGGCAGTGAAGACGTTCCCAAACCTAAGCAGTCCCAGAGGGCCTCGCAGGTCACCCCAAAAGAATCCCGCTGTGACCCGCATGGCTCGCCCTGGGCCGGATGCATTCTATGTTTCTTATGATATTACGAAATAACTGATATTTGCTTCTCCTTGAATTATAACAGCAATAATCCCTTAACGCTTCATTTTTTAAATACTCTAGATAATCTCAATTGATTAATTTGAAACGATATTACCCATTGTTATTGTTTAGAATTTTTCTCTTTTGCATAGTGTGGGAAATTGTCTCTCCGAGTTATTAATATTTTGACTAAAGTGTGAGAGAAATGTTCTCTTTAGTTATATTAATTAAGGAATTATAATCCAACATGCAAACATATTATATTCACGTATCAATTTTGAACTTGTTTCCTGATTTATTACATTTCAATAAACTAATTTTACAATAAAAAAAAAATGAAAACCCATTGTTAAGTTAAAATGACTATTTAGGGCCAGTGTTCATTTTTGTGAACAGTAGATGGCATTAATAATAAGCAGATGGTTCGGGACCTTACTTTTACTTCCCGTATTTAGTTGCTTCCAAGTCCTTAAAAGATTCTGTTTTTCTGACTATGGAAGCACTTTGTCCAACTTGATCTAAACAGCTGTATATTTTTTACAGTCCAGCTTTATAGCAGACAATGCCCCATTGAATTCCAGTTATATATAAACTGTCAATAAATCCCCCAGGTGATACAGCATAGCTTGGAAATTGACTCTAGTTCTATAAAAGCTGACACACAATAATCTAATAAGTCCTTGAGCACCCTGGGAAGAGTGATAACCCACACCAGGCAATCATCTTTCTTCTATCTGACCACACTTTAATGATGAATGCTGAACCCTTTTTAGTGTGTGCTACAATTCACCTGGTGCCTTTATCGTTATGAAGAATTAGAAGTCCAGTGACAATATAAATAATCACTTAAAGGACCAGCATTTTGTGTTTTCATAACTATATACTGTAAGGTAATACATGTCATTTTTGTATTATGTATATTTTTTCCTATTTTTTTTTCACAAAACTGTGTCACTGTGATGGTACTGTGATGGACTTCCATGTGTCCACCAAAGCACTACAGACCCTCCAAGCCATTCTAATGCCCTGTACACACGGTCGGACATTCCGACGTCAAAATCCGTCTGATTTTTTCCCGACGGATTTTGGCCCAAACTTGTCCTGAATACACACGGTCGCACAAAGTTGTCGGAAAATTCAATCGTTCAGAATGAGGTGACGTACAACACGTACCACGGGACTATAAAGAGGCCAGTAGCCAATAGCTTTCGTCTTGTAATTTATTCTGAGCGTACTTTGTGCGTCGGAATTGTCTACACACGATCGTAATTTAAGCGATCAGATTCTGTTGTCGTAAAATTTTAGATCCAGATCTCAAACTTTGTGTGTTGGAAATTCCGATGGAAAAAGTCAGATGGAGCCCACACGCGATCGGAATTTCTGACAACACAGTCCGATCGCACATTTTCTGTCGAAAAGTCCAACCATGTGTACAGGGCATTATGGAGTCAGTAAGCCAGATAGATGTTGTGTCCTATAGTCTGGAAGGCAGAGTAGTTATAAAGCTCTTTATTAAAAAGTTCAGGCTTCCACAAAAACCTGTGCAATCTTTTGAGCATTATAACAGGAACATGAACTGGAACTAACTAGTACAGAGTATATAAATGTAGCAGTCTCCCTGACTTCCAAGGGCCTGATGGTGACCCCCAGAGCCAGGGAGGACTGACATTCCTCCTCAGGGTGCATTTTACTAGGCATAGTGGGTGTGGTGCAAGGTGGAAAGATTGGGCGCCAGTCACTTTTTTTGTAAAAATTAACAAAGAACAATTTTATTTCTCTTAACAGGAATGATGGGAGAGAAGGTTAGGGCACAGGACACTCTTAAGCATATGCAATAGCAATTAGGGAAACTATGCATACAAAAATAGAACTAGGCAGACAGCAATACAGAAAGAGGGCCTTTAAGCTGAATGCAGCAATCTGTATCTTGTAGCAACTGCTGTCTCCTATAGCAACAACTTCTCTCACAGTATCCCACTGTAGATCCTCAAGCTCAACTTGTCATCTCTCACTAGACTTCTTGGACTCGCAGCTACCTGCTGGATAACCGAGCTTCACCCACAGCTAACTGCTGTACTTCATCTTCAAGCTTTACTTACAGCTACCCGCTGTACTTCTTCAAACTTTACTCACAGCTACTCGCTGTATTCTTGGATGAGTCTCCACTGAAGCTATCCCACTTACTTCATCCCCATACTTCACCATCCCCGGCTAGCAAAGTGTCTGCTCTGGTACTCCTTCAGAACTTCATCCCTTCCAAACTTGCCTCTGGTAACAGGACTGGTCATCCCTCCAGCAAATGCTTCTCCTTTACCTCCGGCAATGAACAGGCTCCCCTCAGGCTGAGCCTCTAACACATGTGGTTCCACTCCAGGCTTCGGATTTAACCTCTGCTGCTCCTCCTTTGCAGACCCTTGAATTACTAAATAGGTCTCATGTAGACCTAACAGCCAGTTGGACTCCTGGATAGGCCTCAGGCTTTGGGCCTAGCAACCAGGAGCTGTCTGACACACACCCACCCAGGCCGCAGCCCCAGGCGGGAAGAACCCTGATCACGTGACTCCTCCCAAAAAAATAGCCTATCCCAGCATGCACAGCAGCCAAAAGAAGCTCCTGCTGATTGGCTGAGACAACGTATTTATCCATCACCTGAATTCACTGTAATCCATCATCCTAATGCCAAATGCAACAGTGTCACCTATTGACAGAGGAGAGAGACCACAAGTTAAACTCAGACCTAGGACAGAAATCAGTGGATCAAAGACTACCAATTAGCCAGGCTAGTTACCACCTAGCACAACTAGATTTATTAGCAGCCATGTTCAGGACCAGGGTGCTACATAAAGTTTTAGAAAAGAACAGTGCTGTGGGCTTCTCTTTTAGGGTCACTGTGCCCAGTTTCCTGAACCTTACAGTACATAGGCATTGTGGGTGTGCAAAATCCTGGGGCTATCCTGCTCGTCAACTATGCAAATACCACCATTACATCTATTAGGTGCATAAAGTTATCAGAATACAACATTCATGCCTGATTATGTGCACTGGCATTTTTTAGTGTGATTTGCAGTATTAAGTAGGGCCGTTGGTGATTGCTGAGTCAGTGGGGTTGATTTACTAATGCCAAATGGGCTGTACACTTTGCAAGGGAATTTTTTCCAAAGCTTAGTTAATGAGGTGAAGTGCTTTTGACTTCTAGCATCTGATCACATGCAAACAAAAAATGATGTTTTTTTTTTTTTCCCCAAGCATATGATTGGTTCTTTGTAAAATGAAATGTCACCTCATTTACTAGTGGACAGCCCACTTACCTTTAGTAAATCAACCATGGGGATTCCAAGTTGGAGAACCACCATTCAGTGTGCCATATACAACTGCAGGACCCCATGCACTATCTGTAAAGATCGTCTAGACTAGAATTAGGCCTACAAAGCTTTGCTGCTAAGCAGTACACAGAAGCAAATAAAGGGAGTATTTGGCATGTAGTTCTGTAGAGCAGCCCTTCTCAATCAGGGTTCCCCCAAGTGGAGTTCCAGCCTGGGAAAAAAAAAAAAAAAAAGAAGTTTCAGCAGCTACAAATACTGTTGCTGCTGACTTTTAATATAAGGACACTTACCTGTCCAGGGATCCCGTGATGTCAGCACCTGAAGCCAGTCCGTCCATCAGCCCCTGATGCAGGTGTTGGCATACTTACTAAAGGAAACAGGAAGTGAAGCCTTGTGACTTCACAACCTGTTTCCTACTGCACATGCACGAGTCACCCTGCACTTTCTGAATGGTCCCGCTGTCTTCCGGTATCTGTGTGTCTCCCAGAAGACAGCAGGGAGAAGGAGGAGGAAATTGCATAGATCGCTGCACAATGATTGTGGCGATCTTACGCGATCTTACGCGGAAGTGGGAGTGGGTACCTAGTATTGACTAGATACCCATGAGAGGTGCCAAATGTAGCAGGGGAGGGGGGAGGTAAAAACGTGGAGCTTCCCCTTTTGGGTGGAGCTCCGCTTTCAAGTAGAAGTCCAGCATAACACTAAAATCCCTGCATCTACAGGCATCCACGATCTGACACTAACCTATCTAGCCTTGTAAAGAAGAGAAAAATCAGTATACATACCTTTTTTAAAGCCGATCTAATCCAGTCTCCAGCGGTGGAAGCTCTGCAGAGGACACAGCCAACGACGGCTGTGAAATAATAGGGGAGTGAAGTCACCCATAGACTTACTTCCATTGTCAGCTGTGTCCTCTGCACCTGCCTCAACAGCGAGGGCTCAGATGACAGCTCAGTGTGGGATTGGGTCGGATCAGCTTAAAAAAAGGTATGTATACTTATTTCTTCTTTACAGAGCTAGATAGGTTAGTGTTAGATTGTGGATGTCTGTAGATGCAGGGATTGTAGTATTAGGGTGGCCTTTTACTTTAAGCTGTGGTTTTATTGACCCCTAATTGATTATGTCTGCATAGTTCTGGGACTGATACCACTTGACAGAACCAGCAGCATGACACCAATGTTCTTTTTAGCTGTCTTTAATTGTGGAATTTTAACTACCAATGTAAGGAGCATTCTTCCAACTGACCACCAATGTATGAAGCATTCTGTGCACTAATCACCAATATAAGGAGCATGTATTCATTGATCCCTGATTTTAGTAAGGGCTCACCGAGACCTGAAAATTATTGTATGGGTTCCTCTAGGGCAGTGGTCTGCAAACTGTGGCTTGTGGGCCAGATATGGCAGCTTGCTTGCTTTTATCTGGCCCTTGAGGCATTATTTTCACCACAGTCAGCAACAGTGGGGCATAGCTCCTGCCACTGACACCAAGGATGGGGCACTTTTCTTCCCACTGGTATAAACGATGATGCACTATTCCTCCCATTGACACCAGTGATGGAGCACTATTTCTACCACTGACACCAATAATGGGGCACTAGTCCTCCCATTGATACCAATGATGGGACACTATTCCCCCTATTGATACCAACGATGGGGCACTATTCCTGCCACTTACACCAAAAATGAGACATTATTCCTTCCCCTGACACTAATGATGGGATGCTATTTCTCCCATTAATACTAAAGATGGGGCACTATTTCTCCCTTGAATATCAATGGTGCAACGCTATTTTTTCCACTGACACAAATGATGGGGCACTATTCCTTCCACTAATACCAATGATAGGACATTATTCCTCCCACTGACACTAATGATGGGACGCTATTTCTCCCATTGATGCCAATAATGAGGCACTTATTCTCCTACTGACACCAATGATAGTGCACTATTCGTCCCATTAATACCAAAAATGGTGCACTATCCCTCCCATTGATACCAACGATGGGGCATTATTACTCTGCTTAATACCAATAACGGGGCATTGTTTACTCACAATGACACCAGGACTTTTTCTACTCCCACTGGCCACAGTCCGGCCCCACTAAAGTTTGAAGGACAGTAAACTAGCCCTATGTTTAGAAAGTTTGGCGTTCCCTGTTGAGAAAGGCCGCTGTAAGGAATTAAGCACCCCTCAAAACATGCAACGTTAAAGGCAAAACTGTATATAGAAAATATATAAAATATGGAGCCTGAACACATGAGGATAGATCTGGAGGCGACGGCCCACCCCAGCCACACTTTTTCTTGTATCAGAACCTCAGTCACCAGATGATGACCCCACATTATACCAGTTATCCCCTGATGAAGTCACGTGATGGTGACGAACACACGTCGGGCACGCTAGGATACCGGAAGTGATGTAAACGAGCTCGCTGCTTGTTTTGTTTTACCAGTTTTGCTATGATTGAATGCGAGTACCTGTTTTATTGTTATTGCCAATAAATCCTCTTTTGAAGTGACTACACTATTGGAGCATTCCTCTTGTCCCCCATATCCACCCATGTCACGCTCATGGGGTTCACCCGCTCCAGCAAGTTTTAAAGGGAACGCTGACTGTGCATTGGTGACACACCAGCAGAGCTGCAGAGGATATCTTGGGACGTGTACAAGGGGACATACAACGGTTCCATCCATTAAAGATACATGTACATGCTGTTACCTTACAGCAGTAACATCCATACACCTAGAGGATGAGAAGCCATCTGACACCAGCACTTCACCATAGAAAGTGATCACCAGCACCAGCACTTTATATTCATTTATTGATATGCAGCCACTAGTAATGCTGCACCATACTATAAATTTGGAAAATGAACTTTTTCACTGACACATTTATCCACCTTGATTGATTATTTATATTCTACTTGTTTTTTATTTTTTTGGTTTTATTTTATTTTATTTTATTTTATATTTATTGGATTATCTCACTGCATCAATTTATTATCACTTGCATTGGCCTATCTATGATCATTAACATACATGTTTGAACTTTACTACATGTTTGAACTTATATGTGTCTATTCACATGTACTTCATCTTGTGCTGAATTTCACATGCACTTTATCTCGTGTTGAAGTTTACATGCGTTGCCTTTTATCAGTGCATTTTTAGTATATTTACTTCAGAGCACTTTTTGCACTTTACTTTATTGTTTATACAGCGCGGCACTACTTTCTATTTTATCTAGAAACTATGGAGGCTTCCATCACTGACCTCTCTTTCTGAAAGTGCTAGCTGCCTGTCTGTAGAGCTGACCCAATGACTTCAGTGCTTTATGAGTTCTAGACTGAGAACAAGTATGAAAATCAAGAGGTATGACATTCCCGCAAATCTCCTTTCCCTGGACAGATAATGTGCGTATCATATGCAAGCCTTTAGTGCTGTCCATGGTACTGAAACTGTTTAACTGCTTAAGGACCGCCTCACGCCGATATACTTCGGCAGAATGGCACGGCTGGGCACAATCACATACCTGTACCTGAGCTCCGTGACCGTGGCTGCGGGACCAGCGGACCCGATCGCCGCTGGTGTCCCGCGATTGGGTCACAGAGCTGAAGAAAGAGGAGAGGTCTGTGTAAACAAAATTAAAAACTCTCCCCGTGCTTCCTAGTGTGGCTGTCTCCAATCGTCTGTTCCCTTTTATAGGGAAGGACGAACAGTGGCGTCACATGCCAGGCCCCGCCCCCCTACAATAAAAAAACCACATAACATCATACATAACACCTACACTGCCCCCTAGTGGTTAACTCCTTCACTGCCAGTGTCATTTACACGGGAATCACTGCATTTAAATAGCACTGATTGCTGCATAAATGACAATGGTCCCAAAAATGTGTCAAAAATGTCCGATGTGTCTGCCATAATGTCGCAGTCACAATAAAAATCGCTGATCGCCGCCATTACTAGTAAAAAAAAAAAAATATTAATAAAAATGCTATAAAACTATCCCCTATTTTGTAAACGCTATAACTTTTGAACAAACCAATCAATGATCGCTAAATGTGATTTTTTTTTCCAAAAATATGTAGAAGAATATGTATCAGGCCTAAACTGAGGAAAAAATTTTTTTTTAATATATTTTTTGGGGATATTTATTATAGCAAAAAGTAAAAAACATTGCATTTTTTTCAAAATTGTCGCTCTATTTTTGTTTATAGCGCAAAAAATAAAAAACGCAGAGGTGATCAAATACCACCAAAAGAAAACTCTATTTGTGGGAAAAAAAAGGAGGCCAATTCTGCTTGGGATCCACGTCGTACGACCGCCCAATTGTCAGTTAAAGCGACGCAGTGCCGAATCGCAAAAAGGGGCCTGGTCCTTTGGCTGCAAATTGGTCCGGGGCTTAATTGGTTAAGAACCAAATCTTAAGCCTTGTACACATGATGGGATTTTCAGCCGGGAAATGTGTGATGACAGGCTGTGTGTACGCTCCATCAGACAATTGTTGTCGGATTTTCTACGGACAAATGTTAAATAGCGTGTTTTAAAATTTTCCGTGGACAAATGTGTGTTGTCGGATTGCCCCCTAGCCTCAGCGGATGGTTTGGGGACGTTGGAAGAAGGGGAGGATCAAAGAAGACAGGATCAAACAGCCTTTTTACACAGTGCAGAGGTATAAACCCCTTAGGTTCCATAGTGAGTATAAGAAGCATACTTTACTGCATATACAGACCGATTTTACTGTTGTGGTTTCAGTAACACTTTAAGAAAGGATGAATTTAGGCCTCGTACACATAGAAGTAAAAAAACACTGCTTTCAGAGGTGTCTGGCGTTCCTTTTTTAATTCTTCTGAACACAGCTGCATGTTAGCTAATGTGCCCATGCCCATGCAAGCAATTAAACACGTATTTACTCACTGAATTTAAGACATTAAAAAAAATACCCCAAACTAGCATTCCCGGAGAAACGGATTTGTACTTCAATGCTTTCTAGTAGGTAGAATAAATTAATATTCTAACCAACAGAATGATGTTTACGCACATATGCTTCTAAACACCATGCACCTGCAAATGCCCAAAAACATGCGTCATTACACACCAAAACAAGCATTTTTTTAAGATAGATTTTTCTGCCAGCTCCTAGCAGGAAAATTCAGTTTACACAGGAGTAATTGTGCAAGACGCTTTATTCTTGAAGTGGTTGTTAAGCCACTATAATCTATTCATCCTATCCCTTCTGTTAAATAACAATATTTGTCCCAGTGCCTGAGCTATATAAAAAAAGATGATCTGCACCTTATATCAGAGCATCTCCCGGCACTCACATGACTCCTCGGCTCTCTCCTCTCCCCAGCAGACAGCTATAGCGGGTGGGGCCGAGCACTCCCACTGATGTCAGCCTGGTAGGAGGGGAGGAGAGAGTAGGGTTGCCACCTGTCCAGGATTCACCCGGACAGTTCGGGTTTGGAATCTTGTGTCCAGGTTTCAGTCTGCCTGAAACCCGGACACATTATTTAGACTGGGCTCTGGCTCCCCAAGTAACTGAGATACAGTGGAACCTTGGATTAGGAGCATAATCCGCTCCAGGAGAATGCTTGTATTTTAAAGTGAGTCAATGGAAATAAAGATAATTCATTCTGCATTTACTTCTATTGCATGCAATACCGCATGTGGCCCGAGGTGGGGGGCACCGAAAATACTCTGTGATAGCTCGGCTGAACTCGGAAAGCCTTAGGGAAGGCTCAGAAACACTCAGGGACTGAGTATTTCCGAGTGATTCTGAGTATTTCCAAACTGTTCCAAGTGTCACTGGTGCCCCCGCACCTCTGGCGAAATGCGGTACTGCACACCCCATTAGCTTGAATCCTCCTAGTTTTGCAAGACAATGCTAGCAAACCGAGTCAGAATTGAAAAAAAAAAAAAAAAGTTGCTTGTCTTTCAAAATGCTTGTTAACTGCATTACTTGTTAACCGAGATTCCACTGTAGTCGCACAAAAATCTGTTGCCATTCGGGAGCTGCAGATCGCTGTCGGGGGGGGCAGGTTTGGCATCACTGGGGGGGACCATGATGTCAGAAAGAGCAGTTTGGCCACACCCACTGTTTGCTGCAGCGAGCTGCATTACCACCACTCTCCTTGGGGCACCCAAAGGTGTCCCAGGTCTTTTATAACCCTATTGTGTATACCACGAAAACTAATATACCCTGTGCTGCTAAAGTGTTCGGGTTTGGCTTAAAGAAAAGGTGGCAACCCTAGGAGAGAGAGGAGGTAAAGCCGAGCAGTCACGTGAGTGCTGGGAAATGCTCTGATATTGGGTACAAATCTGCATCTTTTTTTATACAGCTCAGACACTGGGACAGATATTATTTAACAGAGGGGATGGGGTGAATATAATATAGTTTTTTATAGCAGCATGAGGGGAGGGTTGGGCAGTATCTCAAGCTGACAGGCAGGGAGGGTAGGGGGGAGAGGAGGACAGGAGGGCTGCCGATGACGGAGGCACTTAAACTGACCATGGTGTAAGGGCTCAGCAGCCATGATAAACATGGTCAGTTTACAGGGGGGAGAGCAGCACCAGGCAGGATCAGACAGATTTTTTTATAGTTATAGAGGGGGCCAAATGACACAGCACAAGCACTGTGCCGTTATGCATGCTTTAAGGGAAAATAATCTATACAATCTCTACAGAGATTGTAATAGACAAGATTTAATTTTTGATTTTTTTTAAATAAAAATAAAATCTTGTTTATTACAATCTTTGTACAGATTTTTGCTGTTCCATCTTTTCTGTTTATGGGGGCTCCCGCACCCTCCGGGGCGGGCCTAGGTTTTGGACCACAACCCGTGTCCCTGCTTTGGGTAAGGGTTATAACTGACTTGGGAAGGGACGCCATGCTTACCATGACTCTGTTACCATACTGTTATTTCTTTGTGATGTTATATTTTGTTTATTATGACTAATATTGTTCTTTTTACTCTATTTCATAGTATTACATACTTTAACATACAATTATGCAAATTAAAGCTCCTGAAGAAGCAGTGAATTTCCGCGAAACATTTTGAGCATGCAAACATAATTGAGGTTTGGTGAACTGGTATTACCATTCATGTCAGTTGCACCTTTTATGTCTAGATAGATAGAGCTTCTTAAAAAATGTTTTAAATATGTGATGTTAATTTAATAAAACTCTTTTTGAACTCTATTTGTTTTATGTATTTGTTTATCTTGTCACGTTACCATTAAAGTCCACAAGCCTCAAATACAAAAAAAAATTAATTATTGAGAGTAGGTACGTAATTTGGGGCAGACTGGTAGGGGCCCATGTGCATTAGTTTGCCATGGGGCCCATGTTGCTATTAAGACCACCCTGCAAGGCCAGGCCATTAAATCTTAATGGCACCCCAACACACCTTCCTAACAAAGGAACAATGCGTTTTCAAGAAAAATGGTTATGCACTTCTTTTGTACTTTTTTTTTTTTTGTGTGTAGGACAGCCTATTTAAATTAATGGGCTGCTCTATATGCCATATACAAAATTTTGCAAAAATGCACTCACATTGCCGCACCTGCTTATATGTGAATGGAGCCTTATGCTGCATACACACGACTGGACTTTTCGACGGACTAGGTCCGATGGAATGAATCCGTCGGATATTACTATTGTGTGTGGGCTCCAGTGGACTTTTTTTCCCAAAAGTCAGACGGACCTAGAAATAAAACATGTTTCAAGTCTTTCCGACAGACTCGAGTCCGGTCGAAAAATCCGCTCGTGTGTATGCTAGTCCGGCTGACGAAAACTGACGCTAGGGCAGCTATTGGCTACTGGCTATGAACTCCCTTATTCTAGTCCGGTCGTACGTCATCATGTTTGAATCCGTTGGACTTTGGTGTGCTTGTGTGTGGCCAAGTTCGTTCGTTCGGAAAGTCCGATGGAACTCTGCCGAAAGTCCGCCGGGACGACCGTCTGACCTAGTCCATCGAAAAGACCGGTCGTGTGTACGCGGCATTAGATTAAATGCTTCATAAATAAGCCCCTATATCTCATACTGACGTCACATTGCGCCCGCCATCACAAGGCAAACCAGACGGATTCTATATTTATCCTAACGAAGGAGTTCAAAGCCAAATTTTTATCTTTACTTTATAATTTCCGTGGAAATTCATTCCCTGATTGCAGCACTCCTGTGAGTTGTATTGCCACAAGCATTTCTTCATAAAGAACATCAGACTTGTCTTAATGAAGATCATATTTTATTTATAAACATCCGGAGAGTTGTAATAATGTCAAAAGATTCTTAAATTAGATGGAGTTCAGCTTTTCTGCCATTATCAAAGTATTCAGGGGGAATAGCAGGTTGAATTTTAGTAACGTTGTGCCAAATTAAGTAATCCCCCAAAAGCAGATGATAGGTGCCTGCATGCAATTTTAGCTTTCTACTACAGGGGGTCAGGATCCCTGATACTAGATGATTTAGATCCCATTTTATTCATTTTACAGATTTCAAGGAAGATATAAAAGAAAGGCATCACCATACGTGTAAAATGTGAAACCACTACACAACAGATACATGGTCATATGATTACAGCACTCTGGAACAATCCAAGGACTTGTAACAAAATATAATCAAGAAAGTGAAGCAGCTGTAATAGACAACTACTGTGGGAAATAAGAAACCTGAGTGCCTAGTGGTGAAAATTGAAGTCTCAAGGTCTCATATAGTAAAGGAAAAAAATAAGCAATGCACAAGAAAAGAAAAAAAAGGCAGAAAAAAATAAAAATAGAAAAGAGGTAGAGGGATTAGTGAAGAGGGAAAGATGGGGGGAAAGGGTCTAGGAGAGATGATCTCCACCCAACCACAAGGCCCCCAAACTGGGATGCCTAGCTCATTTACGGGGTCCGTCTAGGTCCTTGTACACACGGTCGGACATTCCGACAACCAAAACCAGATTTTTTTCAGACGTATTTTGTCCGAAACTGTTGCATACACACGGTCGGACAAAGTTGTCGGAAAATCCGATCGTTCAGAACGTGATGACGTTATTTCGTTATGACGGGACTACGTTCAGGCTAGTAGCCAATAGCTTTGGTGTAGGAATTTGATCTGAGCATGCGTGGCTCTTTGTCCGATCAGAATTCTCTACACATGATCAGACAAAGTCCGATCGGATCATGTTGTCGGAAAATTTTATAGTCAAGCTGGAAAACTTGGTCCGTCGGATATTCCAACGGAAACAGTCCGATGGAGCCCACACACGGTAGGATTATCCGACAACACGGTCCGATCGGACATTTTCCGTCGGAATGTCCAACCGTGTGTACAAGGGCTTAGAGAAATAGGCAGCGAGGTTAGAAAATGAATTGCTGGCTGGGAGTATTGAGGTCAGTCGGTGATAAATTACCTTAGTCCAAGGACCCAGACTATGCCGATGGACCCCTACAGGGTAAGAGGAGATACTACAGTGGTGGCTGGTGCTCAAAATTTTTTTTTTTGGGGGGGGGGGGGGGTCCAACAAACTGAAAAATATTGAATCCCCCATAAATTTCAGCCTCACTGTGCCCATCAAGTGCAGCCTCACTGTGCCCATCAAATGCAGCCATTGTGCCCATCAAATGCAGCCACTGTGCCCATCAAACGCAGCCACTGTGCCCCTCAATTGCAGCCACTGTGCCCATCAAACGCAGCCACTGTGCCCATCATATGCAGCCACTTGTGCCCATCATATGCAGCCACTCTGGCAGCACCCTCAACCCCCCCGCATGCGCAGCTCTGACAGACCCCCTGGCACTGACCACCAGGCAGCAACTCCTCTCCAAGTGCACCAGAGCGGCAGCGACCTCTGCTCCAGGATGTGTCTCCTCCGCTCCTCTTCCTAAGTGCCAGGCATCCAATAGGGTGGCCTGGCACTTTGGCCAATCAGGAAACAGGTCTGACGCCCTGCCTCCTGATTGGTGGGGAGGAAGGTTAGTGTGAAAATAGCGAAAATGAATTCGCTATCTTCAAACGGTTGGGTGGGATCAGGGCGTACTCTCTGCACCCTGAGCCCACCCTATTTTGAAGCCTATTAGAGCCTCTGGCTTTAATCAGGTGCTTCAAAAAGTGCCACCCCCTCCTGCCCACGCCATAGGAATCCATGCGTCCGGCATCCTGAAAAGGGCTGGGCGCATGGATGGGGGTGCGGCGCCCGTGCCGCCACTGAGATACTAGATGATGTAATGCCCAGCTCTAAGCTAATATGCTTTTTAACAACTTAAGGTCCACCCTATAGCAGTTTCACTTCTACAGGGCGGCCACTGTGCACTGCTGTGATTACACACAGTGGAAGCCAACCGGCGGGTGCACGGTACCCAACGTCCCCTGGCACCTGCCGATCGTTAGGCAGAGAATCAGAATGGCAGTCTGCCTATTTAAACAAGCCAGATCACTGTTCTGACAGGAAGGCATGGATCCTGTGCCTCTGCAAAGCAGGGAATAAATTCTACCATTTCCCCTAGTAAAAAAGCACCTCCCACAGTTCACATAAACACTGGCTAGGCACACAGTTATCCCTTTGATCGCCCCTGATGTTAACCCCCTCAGAGCCAGTGTCATTAGTACAGTGACAGTGCATATTCTTTTGCACTGATCACAATATTAGTGTCACTGGTCCTCCAAAAAGTGTCAAAAGTGTCAGTTAATGTCAGAATGTCCGCCACAATATCACAGTCCCACTGTAAGTCACTGCTATTACTAGTAAAAAAAAAAAAAATATATAAAAATCTCTCATAGTTTGTAGATGCTATAACTTTTGCGCAAACCAATCAATATAACCTTATTGAGCTTTTTTAAACAAAAAATATGTAGCACGGTACAACTTGGCCTGAAGTTATAAAGTTATAAAGGAATTATATAGAAAAAATGGGGGGGAGGGGGTAGGATTGGGACTTTAAATGAGGCATGTGGATGTATATGATAGTGTATATATATATATATATATATATATATATATATATATATATATATATATATATATATATATATATATATATATATATATATATTGTGGTAGTATGGTACCCCACCAGCAGACGGAATCTCCAATCCTGGGACCGGGTTTTGGGAACAGCCAGAAGTATAGCAGGATGATTGCACAGGTGGGCTTAAAACAGAGCCAAGACCATGGTTCTGGGCTCCACCCTCCCGAGGAGTCCAGGCGAGTAAGGGAGAAGAAGTGTGCAGGTCTGCACAGGTCGGTCTGTCAGAGCAGACAGAGGGTCCAAGCTTGTGGGCTGAAAAAGAAGCTAGTAAAGAGTGCTGAGGTACTGGGTGTACAGGAACTCTGTTAAAGAGCCAAGAGGGCTGCAGCAGAAGTCTGAGCAGCAGTGCTGCTAAAGAGAGCCAGGTGGCTTGGTATTTTTGGTTCTACGTACATTATTGCTGTGGAAAGCTGAAACCCCTGTGTGGGCAACTATTTTGTTATCGGACTTTTCTTTCTTTAATAAAAGTGGGCCTACAAGCCCTTAAAACGACATATCTGGCGTGGACTCAGCTCACTGGTAAGCTCTACCTTTAAGCTAAAATAACCCCCAAATATTACAAGTGGTGTTCGAATGTGGGCACAAGATGGTAGAATCCGGGTCCTTGCTCTACAGTAAGTCGCATCAGGAACTATTGGCTGTGTGTGGAAGTGCAGCCAGGCAAAAGGCATTGTGTGTTGCAGGTGGTGTACCTGTGAATGAAAAGTCAAATTTTTTATTTTTTTTCTCTTGCGATAAACTGTGTTTGTGTGCATGAGACAGCACAATCTGTGTGTGCAGCTGAGGAGAGCTTGCACGAAGAGAAAAGCAACTTGCTTTAAAGTGACAGCATTAAATTTTTTTTTTTTTTTTTTGCTGGAAGGCGCAAAAGTCTGGTGGAGAGACTGCAAAGATGATGCAAGGGTTTGAGCCTGCTGGAGAGTATTGCAGACATTTGCTACACTAACCCCAGTTAAAGGGGACGTGCATATTGTTGCCCCTGACAACGCTGGTGCAAGCAGGCCAGCTATCAATGTGCAGAAGCCTAATTTTGAAAGAGGATGCAATTGGGGAAGCCCTGTTAAGGCTCTGAAACAAGAGCGCTGTTTGCGGTGCAGAGAGTGGGGTCATGTTGTCGCCACGTGCCCATTGTCTCTGTCTCCAATACAAAGTGACACGGCCGGACAAAGGTCTGCAAAAATGTTTAGGAAACCTGATTTGAGTCCCAGGAGTGCCCAAAAGGCTGATCAGAAGTTCAATAAGTATGTGGTTGCCCGTAGCAACCATCGTAATGTGAAGGCTGCAGATGACCACGTGAGAAAAGTATGGCCTGCAGAGGATTGTGGCAAGGTGAAAGCAACAATGCTTCAAGGAGTTCAAAATCGCTGCATTTGGGAGAGTCAAAGTACAGCTGGAAGAGTGCCATCTCCCTTGGCAACAAGAGATGGGGTGTTAACCGGAAGGAGGAGCTACAGTGGAGATGTAGTTACTGGGCAGATTTTTTTTTCCGCAAGCCCAGATTTGTGTACAAACGTGTTTTCAGTCACCTCTGGCAACAGTGAGGAAGTACCTGTTGTGCTTGCAGGGGGTACTAAGGAGTCAGAAGTGGCTGCTGCAGTTTCCTTCCATGGCCACCAGGGAGAGCTGGCCAATAAAAGAGTAATAAAGGAGAGACAACGTACTCAAATGAAGCCAGAGGTACCTGCTACAGATTATGGTAAGACTGTTGCAGTTTGTGGGACTGATCCCAGTGAAGTGGGAGTATATCCGGCGGGAAGATCAGCAGAAGGTGTAAAAATGGACTTGCTGCAGTGTGCTACCCTGAGTAGTGGGGAGACACAGGTTGAAGCTCAACCTGCAGCAAGGTTAAGAACTCAAAAAGACTGGACTCTGTGTGTGCCTGGTGTAATCCACCAGAGTGCTGGAAGTGGTGACCTAGGGGTGACCAATACAGTTTGTGTGCCATGTTCCCTAGTGACTGGTGCTACAGAGATGCCCAGGAAACCTACCAGGAGCCCGCAGTGGTGAGGCACGTGGTTTCCCAGGACAACTGTGGAGCCGCCCTAATGGGCAAAATAATGCCTTTGGAGAGGAAGGGTGGTGTGCTGAGCGGTACACGGGGTGCTGAGTGTACCGACCAAAAACAGCCTGTTAAAGCTGATAATACTGCTATGTCTATGAATGCTGATGGTAAAGGTATTGCTGATGATAAATGTAATTTATATAGAACTGACAAAGGTACTGATTGTGCTGCAGAATCCCAGGTGCCTCCTAAAGCAGATGATGAGGTACTGCTGAGCCCTCATTATGGAAGCACAATGGATTGGGACAGTTGGACCAAACAATTACTAGCCATGTTAGACAAGGCTATGTTGAGTGACAGGGGTGTGAATACAACAACTGCTATGCCAGACAGGGAGATTGCAGAGCGACCGATGGTTGAGGGTGCGTTGGTCACTGCAAGGGATGTTTCCCTCCAGTCGGAAGGACCAGATCAGGGCGCATGCATGGCAGATGTGGTGCTCACAACCCAGCCGCTAAATGTCAAGTGTCAAGGTGACACAGGAATAAATTTTGACTTGCAGAGGCTTATTGGTGAGTTAGAGGGGATGAATGAGAGACATGCATCTAACAGTGTTCCAGAGGCGCATCGGGCTGTGATGGATACCTCCAGTGAGGTGGAGGCCCCCTTAAATGTCGTGGCCCCTCACGTGGCAGTAAATGAGCCCCTCTATGTCTCTGATAAGGGAAAGGTCCCCCAAAATGTTTTGCATGTTGATGTGGAGTGTGTAGAATTTACAGATATGCTAGTAGAACTGCTTGAACTGATGAAAGCACATTCCTTGTACACCTGGGTGCCTCTGTTACAGTCAGATGTGGTAATGCTGCATGGTACCAAAGGATGGAGCCAGCTAATGCAAGCTGTGCTGGGTAACATTAATCGCCAGTGGAACTGGGTGGTATGGTGCTTAATAG
The DNA here is from genome assembly GCF_037356315.1 of Lithobates pipiens. Classification (NCBI taxonomy): domain Eukaryota; kingdom Metazoa; phylum Chordata; class Amphibia; order Anura; family Ranidae; genus Lithobates; species Lithobates pipiens. The sequence continues at coordinate 33,642,496 of NW_027507785.1, forward strand.
TCTGGAAAGTGATGTCACAGTTCCCTGTGAGAGTGCTTCCGGATACGGTTCAGTACGGAAGGCGCTCTAGGGGACTGCTGGAGACATCAGAGGTCTCTCCGCCTGATGCAGTGATAGACATGCCTGCTGGTGCAGTCCGAGGTGCGGCTGAGCAGGGTATAGTAAATGGGGTGGATACTGCCTCACCCGCTAGACCTTGTAAGAAGGAAGGGCCAGATATGGACACAGCAAAAGCAGAGATTCTGTCTACCACCTGCAGAGAGGTACAAGTTTGGGTACCCGGAGACGCTCTCAAATATAGTATGGAGAGTAACAAAAATTGTGACATGCAAAAGTGTGAGCTGGCAAAGATTGGTACTGGTGAAAATAGGTCATGCGTTGTTCAATGTCAATTGTTAGGACAATTGCCCACAGAGATTTGGACAACAGGTGAAGTGAAGCCTTGTGAAGATACCATAGGGGATAGCTGCTCACCTGTGTGTTGTCCCTCCTTGGGCCTGGCCCTAACAAATCCTGAGCAAGAAAGAACTGACGGTATTGGTAATTGGAGAAATGGTGGTATAGTACTAAAGGTTGGTGTAAATAATGGCCTTGATATGAACATGAATAATTTCTTGGAAAATGAGCGTGATACACAGATGTTAAGCTCTGGGGAATTGGTGGTCAAGGGTAAAGGCAAAGGAGTTGGTAAACCCAAGAGACCTGGTGTGATGGGGAAAACCAGTACCAGTGAGGGAAAAGGTAGTTCCTCACCAGGTGTAGTGTCTGAAGCAGGTTCCCTACGGAATCTGGAAACAGAGTTGAAAGGAAGTAGCAGGAAAGGCGGTGGGCCATCAGAAAATAAATGGGAGCTCAGGAACCCCAAGGACAGAGGGGGTAGGCTGCGGATACAGAACTGTAGGACCCCGCTGCGATCCAGGGTAGGGCGTGCCTGGAAGCACACCCGAAAAAAGGGTTGGGCCTACGTGGCTGATGACCAACACAGAGGTGTCCCAACTGCTATGGTAGGGGCAGGTGTTCCGCCCTCTGGGTCGAAACAAAGGGGGGGATATGTGGTAGTATGGTACCCCACCAGCAGACGGAATCTCCAATCCTGGGACCGGGTTTTGGGAACAGCCAGAAGTATAGCAGGATGATTGCACAGGTGGGCTTAAAACAGAGCCAAGACCATGGTTCTGGGCTCCACCCTCCCGAGGAGTCCAGGCGTGTAAGGTAGAAGAAGTGTGCATGTCTGCACAGGTCGGTCTATCAGAGCAGACAGAGGGTCCAAGCTTGTGGGCTGAAAAAGAAGCTAGTAAAGAGTGCTGAGGTACTGGGTGTACAGGAACTCTGTTAAAGAGCCAAGAGGGCTGCAGCAGAAGTCTGAGCAGCAGTGCTGCTAAAGAGAGCCAGGTGGCTTGGTATTTTTGGTTCTACGTACATTATTGCTGTGGAAAGCTGAAACCCCTGTGTGGGCAACTATTTTGTTATCTGACTTTTCTTTCTTTAATAAAAGTGGGCCTACAAGCCCTTAAAACGGCATATCTGGCGTGGACTCAGCTCACTGGTAAGCTCTACCTTTAAGCTAAAATAACCCCCAAATATTACTATATATATATATATATATATATATATATATATATATATATATATATATATTACACATTGGATGTCACAATCCCCTAGGGGCAATTCATGGTAGCAATACTGGAAAGCATAATTAAACAGTGAAATGAACATTTATGATATAAAGAATATAGTCATAAAAAAACAACATAGTTGATATAATAATGATACATTTAATAATAAATAATGGATTACTAGACATGATTGGTGACAAACAACATGGGTCATAGCAAGAATCAAATATGTACAAAAAATCGATGCATAATTCATATAATAGATAGACAATGAACATGATGGTTTCTTATAGTTATTGGAGCAAGCTTGGCTCAGCATCCCTGGATGAACATCCAACGCGTTTCATGGCCTGCTGCCAATCGTCAGGAGTTGGATGCATAGGTTGAACTACAGAGTAATAAAATAATTGAATAATTAATGAATTTAATAACTGATTATGCACTCTACCCAAAAGATGCTCAGTTTTAAGTTGAGACAGGTCACACTTATTTCTAGCTTTTATTATAAAGAAATTCGATTTTTATTTTGCTTTTCCCTATTGAAAAGATTTTATAGTAGAAAGTAAAAAAAAAAACGTTTTTTGTTTTTTTTTCAAAATTGTTGGCCTTTCTGTGTTTACAGCACAAAAAACCCCCCACAAAGGAGGTGATCAAATCCCACCAAAAGAAAGCTCTATTTGAATATAATACAATTGTATATTAAAATATATATATAAAAAAAAATTATATATATATATATATATATATATATATATATATATATATATATATAGATAGATAGATAGATAGATAGATAGATAGATAGATAGATAGATAGATAGATAGATAGATATATATAGATATATAGATTCATAACATTAATTAAAAAGTTGAATACAATTTTATATATATATATATATATATATATATATATATATATATGTGTATATATGATTTGTGATATTAATTAAAACGTTGAATAAAATACAAGTGTGTGTGTGTGTGTGTGTGTGTGTGTGTGTATATGTATATATGTATATATGTGTATGTGTGTGTGTGTGTGTGTGTATATGTGTGTGTGTGTATATATATATATATATATATATATATATATATATATATATATATATATATATATATAGTAAAGAGCAAAAAAATTATTATTGAAAATAAATAATAATAAAAAATGTAATCTTCAAAAGAAGGGGGTTAAATATTAATTTGATTAATTTCAGGTCTATATTAAAAATAAAAAATAAAGTCTCTAGTTGTTTCTTTAAACTGAAATGCCGTGTACACAAATCGCGGTTACCTTTGTGTTCTCAAAGCTTGCTATGGCATTTTGTAAACCGAACATGAAAATCATTTTCCTTGAAGATGGAAAACAGGGAGCTGTTAGGCTGCCTTTAATCCGCTCTACAGACAATAAATGACAGACAGCTGGATGAAAACCTTTCTTGTAGCTGTCAGCCTTCTCCTCCGACGTGTCTATCGCGGGCCATCAGTTCTTGCTCCCTCAGCTCTATAGAGATGTAACAATTTGCGACAAAGTTTAGAAATGTGCGGCTTCCTAAATTAAACCCCCGCCGTCGCCAACTGCATATTTATCAGCCATCTCCCTCCAAAACATGATAGATAACAAGCCAGTGGAATTAATCATATCGAAACCCTTTGATATTGAAAAAGCCGGGAGGAACAAATACCAAGCAGAACAGGAAAAGTTCATATTGTTTATTATGAGACTGACACATACATTGGAGTCATGCAGGCGGGAGTTGGCAAAGTCCTAACATGAAAACACGTTGATTAGCTAAGTGGATTGCGAAAAGGAGACCAGTGAGGAGGACAATACGGATCTGCTGGCATTTCTTCAAAACCAAAAATGTAATATATTGCAACTGTTGTGTTACACAATGTGAATTATTATGCTCTGTGTCTTTAAGATTTGTCTCCTCTCTGTCATTGTGCTCAGAATACTTCATGCTGTAACATCTTTACATGTAGCTTACAACTGCAACGTTTTTCTACCTATGGGTATCATCATTAAAGGGAACATTCGAGAGGATTCATCGTCTGTCTTTCCATACAGTGAGTTATCCATTGAGTTAAACTGTCTGAATTGATGCAAGGGATAAATAGATCACCAGGTCGTGTAAGACCTATATGAAGCTGAAGATAAAGTTATTGCCTTGTAGTTGAGTCAGAACAGCAACTTTCCAATCGTTAAATGTGGTGGCTGCATCAGTTTTATTTTTTTTTCCCCTCGGTTTTCACCTGGTGATCTGGCTAGTGGTAATTTTTTTTTGGGGGGGGGGGGGGCAGCAAATAGTACCACCCCTCTCAGTCGGTGCGCTTACCCCATCTATGGTGGGCAGCTCTTCGCCTGGGCTTCACCGACAGCTTTCCCTTCCCCTGCTCTCCATGGGCATCGCACCATCGTTTCCTTCCCCTCCTCCTCGGCGGGAAATTGTTACTCTTCTTTTTTCAGCCAATTAGAAAACGGGTCTCAGGCCTGCTTCTGATTGGCCTGGATTGAGGATTAGTGTTTTAACAGCGAATAATTTTAGACATGTGCGCCATCAATAAATGTGTTTTTATTTCGTTACGTTTCGTATTAGAATTAATTCATAGTTCGTAATTCATGTCCGAAATTTCATACGAAATACAAATTTTCCTGTGCTGTGCTGACTTCCTGGATTTTTTACTTTTTAGGTTTGTTAAATTTTCGTAACAATTGTGAACGTTCGTTATGATGAATTTATCATTATGAGGGGCTCCCACCATCCCTGTGCTGACTTCCTGGATTTTTTACTTTTAGGTTTGTTAACTTTTCGTAACAATTACGAATGTTCTTTAGGAATTTGGAGCCGAAATTCGTAAATGAAATTTTGTATTTCGTACAGATTTCGGAAGCATAGCAATTCGTATTTCAGATCCTCCCAAATGTACAAATTTACAGAAATTTGTACGAATTTTCGTTTCGTACTAAACTAATTGCACATGTCTAGCGAATATTCATTCGCTGTTGTAACACCTGGGGGGGCTCCTGGCGCAATGCTCTGGCTCTAATCAGGTACTTTAACCATTTCAGATTGGGCTGCTGAATGACCGGGCCATTTTTTTGCGATTCGGCACTGCGTCGTTTTAACTGTCAATTGCGCTGTCGTGCGACACTGCACCCAAACAAAATTGATGTTCTTTTTTTCCCACAAATAGAGCTTTCTTTTGGTGGTATTTGATCACCTCTGCGGTTTTTATTTTTTGCACTATAAAAAAAAAAAAAGAACAACAATTTTGAAAAAACAAAAAACTAAATATTTTGTACTTTTTGCTATAATAAATATCCCCATTTTAAAAAAAATCAAAAAAAGTTCTCAATTTAGGCCGATATGTATTCTTCTACATATTTTTGGTAAAAAAAATTGCAATCAGCGTATATTGATTGGTTTGCGCAAAAGTTATAGCATCTACAAAATAGGGGATAGATTTATAGCATTGTTATTATTATTATTAGTAATGGCAGCGATCTCTGATTTTTATCTGGACTGCGACATTATGGCAGACACGTCAGACACTTTTTTGGGACCATTGGCATTCATACAGCGATCAGTACTATAAAAATGCACTGATTACTGTAAAAATGTCACTGGCAGGGAAGGGGTTAACACTAGTGGGCGATCAAGGGGTTAACTGTGTTCCCTGGGAGGTGATTCTAATTGTAGGGGAGGGGACTGACTAGAGGAAGTGACGGATCGTGGTTCCTAGCTAATAGGAACACATGATCTGTCACTCCTCTCAGAACAGAACAGGGATTTGTGTGTTTACACACACGCTTCCGTGTTCTGTCCCTTGCGATTGCCCCGTGGCCATCAAGCATCGGCACCCCTGCAGTGTCGCAAGTGGATGGCTCTGGCGGCATGCACGTGCCTGCTATCCCTATACAACAGCTCGCGGGATCGCGCCGACCTGCCTCCTTAAAAATGACAGCGGCTGGTTGGCAAGCGTTTAATCAAACACCCCCGCTGCTGTAAGTCACATGCCCAGCGTCCTGAAAGGGGCGTTGTCCTGTCAAGATATCGGGAGTGGCGGTGTCCTGTCAATATAGCCACCATGAATAGAGCATGTGGGTGGCGGCCCTGGATAGAGGGGGCAGCACTCCAGCACCCCCTAATGGACAGGCCGCCACTGGATCTGGCTAGGGTTACCACTCGCCCAGGATTCACCCAGACAGTCCGAGTTTTGAATCATGTGTCCGGGTTTCAGACCTCCTATGGGGTTTGTTTTGTTATGAATAAATATTCTGACTCATTTTTCAATATTAGGAGATTTGGATATATCCGAATACCCTTATTACAGTATAAACTAAGTTTACCGAATGCTCCAAATAACGAAACAAAATCTGTTTGCATTTTCAAAATTCTAATTGAAATTTGAATCAAGTTTGACATCAAATTCCAGTCGATTTCAAACTGTAAGCATGTTTCTGAAATCAAAGATTGTGTGTCAGGGCTGGGCTCAGCCCTTTCTTCTCTGAGCTGGCCGCTCAGCTGTCTGCTAATTACCAGCTCCCATCTCTCCACAGTTCCACTACATTGATCCCTGACTTCTGGCTTGTCTGACTATCCATTCCGGTTACTAATCTTTGGCTTTGTTTTGACTACATTTGTTCTTTTTACTTTTATTATTAAACAAGTGTGATTTAACTGTACTTCTGTCTTCAGCCCGATTTCATGGTTTCTTACACTGTGTGTGTTATAATAATGTTATAATAATGCTGTTTTACTTAAAGTGGAACTTCAGTCATTTTTTCATCTTCCCATCTATTAAATCTTCTGCCCTTGTTGTTGTTTTAATTGTGGATAGTAAAACATTTTTTTTTCTGCCAGTAAATACCTTATACAGCCCACTTCCCGTTTCTTGTCTAGTAAAAAGCCTAGGCCAGTGATGACGAACCTTTGCACCCCAGATGTTCTGCAACTACATTTCCCATGATGCTCCATTACACTGCAGAGAGGCAGAGCATCATGGGAATGTAGTTCCAAAACATCTGGGGTGCCACGGTTCACCATCACTGTTATGACATCATGCACAGCTCTCTCTCTTTCACTTTTGTGAGAGTTTGCCAGGAATTGAGGGGGGATGAGTCATAAGAGGGCCAATGAGAGCTGCAAAGCTGGAGGTGTGCCTCTGTGTAAATCCAGGAAGTCAACAGGTAGCAGCTTCAGCTGCCCACAGTTGAAATGGTTGCAGCCAGACTCAGTGGAGGGAGATTTCTGCAGCATATTTGGCAAGTACAGAATCACAGTATATATAAAATAATATGCAAAGTGGTTGGAGGGAAGCTTCAGAATGGCAAAGATGTTTTTATTACAAATTAGGTGAGCAGACAGCAGTTCCTCTGCCAAATGTGATTTAAAGAGCCAAATGAAGATTTTTCATTTGTTTGTTCACTCACTATGCCACATTTCAATTTGACCGATTAAAAATGTGTTGATTAGAACAGTTCAAATCGAAAAAAATCGGTAAATTTGAGAATTTTTTTTTTAAATAGACAACGAATTCTGAATACGAATTGAATGAATCAACCAAATTTAACTAAAGGAAGGAATCTAAATGAAACTAAACACATTTTTTCGTCATGCACATGTGTACCTGAAACCCGGACACAATATTCATAATGTGACTCTCCAAGTAACCGAGTCCCACAACCACCGGGTGCATAATGGTGCGCATTTGACCCATTCCATAGGCTTGCGGACAGGGTGTGCCGAATGTGCCTGGGCACACCCTAATCACCCCGTGCAGTGACTTGTGTTTTCTATGCTTCAGTTTGGGAATGAACAGAAAGCTGCTCAGCACAGCGCACTTCCCATTCGTTCACTGTCCAGTGAAACTGAAGCTGCAGAGAAAGGGATTGGGGAACCTCTGTCCTGAATTCCTTTCTCTGTCTCAAAAGTGAGACATCAGGGGTCTGTTTAAACCCTTGATATTTCACCAAAGCCCTCCAACAGGGCTCCTAATAAAACTGTAATAATGTAAATAATTATAAAATAATGATAAAATTAAAAAATAAAAAAACAAAAAAAACATTGACACCGTCAATCTCAACAATCTCTGCTCTACTGACACGTCCATTGCTCTGCTGATATACACTCATGTGTGTTTGTGCTCTGGGGTGCAGGCACTAATGCAATAGGCTACACACACCAATGACCCATTCTCATACATGGACAGGAGAGGAGAAAGGGCTTGCTCCTCCTCCTCCCACCCCTACCCCTCTGTCTGCCCACCCACACTCCAATCCCCAGTGTTTTGTATCACAGGAAAGGTATGTGTGGGCTGGAAATGTGAAGTTCAGTGCGTGGGCTGGAAATCCGAAGGCAGATACATCGTAAAGGAAAGGTGTCAATGCCTGAGCCTCCATCCTTGGGTGAATGAGCTCACCATCCAATGTCTGTGACTTAAAGCGGAGGTCCACCCTAAAATGGACCTTCCGCTCATCGGATTCCTCCCCCCCTCCGGCGCCACGATTGGCACCTTTCAGGGGGGAGGGGGGTGCAGATACCTGGATTATCCAGGTAACTGCACCCACTTCCGGGCTAGCTCTCTGCGGAAAGGGGCGTACATTACGCCCCTTTCCGCAAGTGCCCGCCCCCTTCCGCAAGTGCCCCGCTGTCTGCTGGGAAACACACAGATCCCAGAGGCAGCAGGGACCGTCCTCATTGCGCAGCGCAGCTCGCGCATGCGCAGCAGGGAACCGGGAAATGAAGCCGAAAGGCTCCATTTCCTGATTCCCATACCCAAGATGGCGGCGGCAGCACTCGAGTGTCGATCTAGAGATCGGCTTCGGGTGCCGACATCGCGGGCGCGCTGGACAGGTAAGTGTCACTATTTTAAAAGTCAGCAGCTGCAGTATTTGTAGCTGCTGACTTTAAAAAAAAAAAAAAAAAACGCGGAGTCCCGGCGGACTCCCGCTTGAAGTCTCCCCCACCTTCCCTTCTCTCTCCTGCTTCTGAGCGAGTGAATACACCAAAGTAAAGGGAACTCAGATGTTAGGGATGGCCTGTGGACTCTGATGTAAGGGATGCCCTGTGAGTTCTGATGTAAGGGATGCCCTGTGAGTTCTGATGTAAGGGATGACCTGTGGACTCAGATGTAAGGGATGCCCTGTGGACGCAGAAGTAAGGGATGCCCTGTGGACGCAGAAGTAAGGGATGCCCTGTGGACGCAGAAGTAAGGGATGCCCTGTGGACGCAGATGTAAGGGATGCCCTGTGGACGCAGATGTAAGGGATGCCCTGTGGACGCAGATGTAAGGGGGGCTTTGGGAACCCTAATTTAAGGGGAAATGCGGGAACGCTGATATAAGTGGTGAGCAGAAACCCCCTTACATCAGAGTTCCCCTTTACACCAGAGACCACAACTTTCCCCCTTAAAAAAAAAAACATTGCCGTGAGCCACTAAAGTGTTTGGGTATAACTTGAAGAAAAAGGTGGCAAGCCTAGATCTGGCCAGTAACACATCTCCTATATTAGAGTGCATCCACTCTGGATGAAGGAGCACAGAAGACAGCAGCATTGTCAGCCTAGGGGAGGGAGGGGGTGGTTTAGATGTACTAGCAAATTTAAATACACTAAACAAACTCCAGCTAGCACTTTATAATCAGCAAACAACGCAGTTCCTTTTTAAATAAAAGGTTTTATATAAATAAATAAAAGCTGATTATTGTAGGCACCCTTGCAGGACCGTTTTTAAGGCAGGGCAAAAGGGGCAGCTGCCCTGGGCCCCATCATTGTAGTGGGGCCCAAAGCAGCTGCCTAATACTTGCCAACTATCCCAGTTTAAATTACCTTATCCCTTGAAGATTTAGTCCTGTGCTGTGTCCCGATATCTCAGTGTAAACTTCTGCTGCTGTTGCCCAGCTCTGTCCTATTGCCATGTACAAATGACTTACCTGCAAACCCTGTGTTTACATGTAAATAACCCACATTGATATGTAAATAGTGGCGGTATTAATATGTATATTGATATTTAAATAGAGGTGGAATTCATATGTATATCATGTCCCCCTGAGGCCACATCCACCATCATTTCTGCTGAATGCTGCCCACTGGGGAGGTAAAGGAGCATGCTTGAAAGTTCTGCCTACAATTGTGGTCATTAAGATTAACATCATGTTTTGCAAAAGTAAGCAAATTGGAGGTGGATTCTTAAAAATAACATGGTGCCACAGCACCCTGAATTATGGTGCATGTGATTATGCAGGCAGAGGAGATGATGTGCTGTAAGCTTTAGCAGCCAATCAGTGAGCAGTAATGCTATGCATTAACCTCTTGCAACCAATTAGTGAGCCGTAATAATATGCACTAACCTCTAACAACCAATTAGTGAGTGGTATAGATGTTCAGTAACCTCTAGCATTCAATCAGTGAGCAGTATTGATGTACAGTAATCTCCAGCAACCAATCAACAAGTCACGTGCTGTAACCTCTAGAAAATAACAGTGAATCATAATGTGTGCTGTAATCTCTAGCAGCCAGTGAGCGGTAACGATACACTGTAACCTCTGGCAACCAATCGCAATCGCTGCCTGATCTGATTCACTAAACTGATTTTGAGTCTAGCTGCTATTTATTGAATGTCTCAAAGCATGCAGAGAGCGAAATTGCATGGAAGAGGGGGCCCAAGAAAATGTTTGCCTCGGGTCCAGTCAATATTAAAGACGGCCCTGCACCCTTGTTAGTGGTAAATATTCTGCTACATCCGCAGGACAGCTTTTTGTGTTGAAAAACAAGATTACTGGCAGGATCACCAGGTGAAAGTAAAGGAAAGAAGACCTAGACGCACTAAGTGATTTTTCAGCTCTTTAGTGCCCCCCTTTTGGCTCCTTCTGCTAATTTTGTGTTAGTAGAAGTTTGGTGAATGTTCATTCGTGCTTTTCTTTTCGCATTTTTCATTTAGTGCTTTTCAGTTCATGCTTTTCAGTTCGTTTCTGAATGGCCGTTCGTCAACCAGCCATGTTGCGGAATCGGAGGAGATATCATTGGCCTTCGAGTTATTGCTTTGACATTGGCTGAATAATGATTTGATTTGGTATATTTTCTATGTAGCGCTGATAATTTTTGCCTACTAATGTAATGTTGGTGTTTTACAATGTAAGCCTATGGACAATTCTATAGCTTAGTATTTGGCTCCATCTAGCAGCCAAACACAGGTAGTGAACTGAAACGAATATTGCTTTCACAAAGCACAAAGACTGAATACAGGAAGTGACTGTTATTTACTTTGGAAGGTTGACCTTTACCCAGGATGCTTGGTGACCTACCCTTGGACACCCTCTCTGACAGTGCATGCTGGGTAGGACATAAAAGGAGCCCGAATGGCCATTTTAGGTCTCTTCTGAATGCATGGCCTGCCTGTGAGGAGGCCTCCCAGAAGAAGCGGCTCACAGCCATTGCAGAACGCAACTCCAACAGTTTGTGTGAGTGACCTGATGGTGCCAGAGACACAGTGACTGGAGAGATCCAGAGACACTCGTTTGAGGACGGAGGACCGGGTTCACCCAGCATAGCGGAACGGAGTGACGGAGCCAGTTGACAGAGAAGCAAGCTGCAATCACCGGACCAAAGCTACCATACAGAGCTCTGATCCAGTTGGTGGACCACAGCTTATTAACTTTTGCACCTAGTCAGATTTATATACAGGCCTTGCTGGGATCTGTAGTCCTACGGAAGAGGAGTATAGCAACTGAAACTAGGCAGGCATAAGGCCTATCTGCTATTGCATCTCAAGCCTTGTATCATAGTTACTGAAGTTACACCAGGAGCATTACAAATCACAAGGAATTATCCTAGCTAGCGAAGACAAGAAGACTGAGTACTTTAAGTGAGATCTCACGCATAGCTATAAAAGTAGGGGGAGCTCCCGTGTATTTATATTGTTTGTAATTATTTTATCAAAATTCATTGTCCTGTCATTCTATGTTGGGATGACAGCACAATTACTGTAATCATCTGTTTGAATATATTTACAGTAAAATATACGTTGGTTAAGTACTCAGTTGTGTGGAGTATTGTTTTCTCCCAGCAGGTGGAGCCAGTGGATCCTGAGGTTACAATACATGTATATTGTGTTAGATTATATTGTACTGTATTGTATTGCACCACAGCTGTGTCAAGGGGACTGAGCCAATTCAGTGGAGGTTCATTAGCAGAGTGCAGGCCCAAATGAAACCAGCAGCTCCTTCGGGGGTCAGTGCTACATCTATATTTTTGAAGTGGGCGGCAAGGCAGGTGCGGTGTCAAGGCTCCTAGTGAAGGAGATCTACTTCTCCGTGCAACCAGACTGAAGAAGAGCTTCTCTGGTCCTACATGTTGGAAGGAAGCCCAGCCGGGTGTAATTGAGGGTCTCTTTCACCTGTAGCATTGACAACATTGTTTGTAATGCAGATTAGAAGTTAAATGCCAACAAAAGCATGAGCACAGTATAATAATTTTGTAACTATAACTTTTTGAATTGCTGTTGACAGAAGGTGGTCACATCCTACATTAACTTAACATTTCAGTCAATTTCTGTAATGGCGAGAGAAACAATATCCAACCCAGGTTCATATATTGGCAGAACAACTTTGGGCCTCCTCCCACAGACTATCATTCATAGCACGTTATTTCCAGAGTTCACACAGTGACAAGTATTCCTCTCCCACGCGCTCTCGTTTGATTGGTTCAGGGCAGCAGTTTGCTGACCTCCACTTCTTTTCTGCTCAAAGACTCGAGAGCAGACGGCTCATTTTAGTTTAGGTGAGGCAGGCAGCAGGAAGAGCTGGCAGAGAGACACAATTACAGACACAGATCATTTGTCCTCGGAAAAGGTGTGATGGAGTGAATATCACTTGATTGCGGCATTCAAAAGGGATCTGAGGCTAGTTTCAATAGTTGTCGCCCTAATTGAACCTGGAATCCGATCTGATGACCTACTGTACAACCTTGCAGCCAAGACCCACCAGCATCAAGTATAAAAAATACTGAATTCTACTCAGGTGCCTAACAAAACAATTTCCCAACCACCCAACCACCCACCCACCCAGGGAGGTGTATTTAGAACAAAGCGTAAGCTGTGGGTGAAGTGTGCTGTGGCAAAATGTGGTATTCTGCCATGTGCAGATGCTTGTAGGCAGGTGGAGTCCACTTTCTCCACTTCAGGTGGCAGTAAACCATGGAAACGTTGCAGAGGGAGAGGAAGTCAAGTGGAACATGGTTCCTCTATGGTTTCCTGGGTCATTGGGGCAGCGATCCAGTTGGATGTTGGCCACCCGTGTCACTCTGACAGCCACCTTAGATGTGGCGGAGTCTATTTAAGACCCTGGCTCCTGAGTTTGGGTGCAATTAGCATATGGGTAGTGTAGGGACAGGTCACCTGTCAGGGACAGCATCAGCGGTAGGGAAAGGTTCCAGACAATAAGGGAAAGCTACTCTCTTTGGTGACCTATCCATTTGGGTTTGGACTGGCCAGGCCCCATTCCATCCATCCAGTAGACATGGGCGCCGTCCAAAAATTTGTTTAGTTTCGTTCCATTTCATATTAAAAAAAATTGTATTTCGGAATTTGTGTTCGAAATTCAATTCTGATTCGTACGAAATGCTAATTTTTGTTAGATTCGTAAATCTATCCCTCCCTGTATCCCCCTCGTAAACTATCCATCCCTGTTCTGTGCTGACTTATTCTGATTGGTGAACAAAACACCAGTCACGTTTCTGTTAATTTGGATCCGAAATTCGTTAACAAAATGTCGTATTTCGTATAAAATTTGTAAGCATAGAAATTCCCATAGGGTTCCCACCATCCCTGTGCTGAGGTCCTGGGTCTGAGTGCACACCCGCTGTGTCCATTATGAGGGGTTCCCACCATCCCTGTGCTGACTTCCTGGGGTTTTAACTTTTACTTTTAGGCTTTCGTAACAATTACGAATTTTCGTTATGAATTTGGATCCGAAATTCGTAAACGAAATTTTGTATTTCGTACAGAATTCGTATGCATAAAAATTCATATTTCAGATTTGTACGAATGTACGAATTTACGAATGTACGAAATTTACGGAAATTCGCACAAATTTTAGATTCGTACGAAACTAATCGCACATGCCTCCACTGGACTTGCTGTGAACTGCTTTTGACTCCAATACAAGCTCCATTATTTGCATTTGGACTGAGAGTGTGTTATTGGCGCCGCACAATGCTGTGCCCACCCACATGTTACTCAGGAGAGTTCACCATTTGCAGAGAGAGTCTGCCTGGAAAAAGTCCACCAAAGACAAAGTAAGACTCCCCTGGGGAAATATGTTCCCTTTCTTACAGATATGCACCCCCCCCCCCCAAACTCATAGAATGAAAGGCTTGACTAAGTACACACACTCACGGTAAGACGTCATTTCAAATGATATGAAATGGTTGGGCTGTGATCCCCACTAAATACATGTCTTCATGTTTTTGTCCCCATTAGCCTTTTCTTGCATTATGTATTCCTGACCTTTTCTCCCTGTATATTATGTACCCTTGACCCCTGTACTCTGTGTGCTACACACTACCGACCCCTGCACTCTGTGCATTATTTCCCAATGATCCCTATACTCTGTGCATTACACACTCTTAACCCCTGCACACTGCAGTATGCATTATGTAATCCTGACCTCTGCACTCTGTGCTCTACCTACTCTGACCCCTGTACTCTGTGTGATAAACACCTCTGACCCCTGCACTGGTGTGTTACACACCCATGAACCTGCATATTGTGCATTAAATTCTCCTGACCCCTGTTCTCTGTGCGTTACATACCCTTGGCCACTTAATTATGTGTGTTAGATACTCCTGACCCCTGCATTCTGTGTGTACATACTCCTAATCTCTACATTAAACATTCTTGACCCTTGTTCTCTTACGTTACACACTCCAGACCCCCGTAATCTGTGTGTTGCACACCTCTGGACCTTTACAATGTGTTATGTACTCCTGACCCCTGTAGTCTGTGCACTACGTCCTACTGACACCTGAACTCTGTGCATCATACACTCCTGATCCCTGCACTCTGTGTTTTACACACCCCTGGACCTGCACTCTGTGTGTTACATATCACATAGTACAGGTGTCAGGAGGATGTAATTCACAGGCTACAAGGTCAGGAGTACATAACACACACTCTGAAGCTCCAGAGGTGTGCAACACACAGAATGCAGGGGTCTTGAGTGTGGACCTGTACTCTGTGCGTTACACACCCCTGGATCTGTACTTTGTGCGTTATACACCCCTGATGCCATCAATCTCAGTTTTTTATTCCTGTGTTATGCCCTGTACACACGGTCAGAAATTCAGACGGAAAAGGTCCGATTGGATTATATTGTCGGAAAATCCAATCGTGTGTGGGCTCTATTGGACTTTTGAGAGCAGGATCTAAAATTTTCCGACAAAAAAATCCGATCAGACTTTTTCCGATCGTTTGTAGATGAATTCCGACGGACAAAGTGCCACGCATGCTCAGATCAAATTATGTGACCGAAGCTATTGGCTACTAGCCTCTACATAGTCCCGTCCTACGCAACTAACGTCACCTCGTTACAAATGATCAGATTTTCTGACAACTTTGTCCGACCGTGTGTATGCAACACCAGTTTCGAACAAAATCCGTCGGAAAAAAATCGGATGGATTTTGTGGTCAGAATGTCCAGCCGTGTGTACAGGGCATAAGTGTTATCAGACAAACTAAGGAATGACCATGCTATTAAACAGGACACTAGAACCTTTTCACCATACATACAGTAGATGTCCATTAAGGCCCCTTTCACACTACTGCGACTTCAAAGTAGCGCAATTTTGCCGCAATTTCAGGGAATGCCTGTGTGACTGGCATCAAAGCCGGACCAAACTAGTGCAGGGACTACTTTGAAGTTGGAATGACTTGAAGTCATACTAATATGAATGGTTGTCTTTGGAAATCATGGGGAACGACTTGTCATTCTACTTTGCAGTTCAAATCGTGGGACAAGTAGTACAAGTGTGAAAGAGGCCTAAATGTTTTCTTCCACAATCTTGCTTGGAAAAAAATAAAAAAATAAAGATTCTTTCAGATTTATCTCACCTGCAAATGCAGCTCTGAAAATAGGCCGTTTTCATGCAGCAATTACCTCCAGTTGTATATAACGGTTCCCCACAGTGTCGTACAACCAGTAATTGATTTTCTTATTTGAGAAATTTCTGTAGCATCTACTAACTCGGCCTGGAAGGCCATTTCAAAAAATATAAGTATATGTAAACCCTAAATGTATTTTCAATATGTTTGGCATCATTACTCACTGAATACAGGTTTCGGAAAGTGGTACTTTACCCATAACAACATACAAAAACTAATGTTCTTTCGCAAAGGAACATACACACCTTACACATTAATAATTTGGCTACCAAAATGAGAATTGCTTCTAGCATTGCTCATTTTTCCTTTTGCTGGAGGCTGCCATTTTGCTGAAACCCAGAGCCCCTGAGCAGCAGTAATTAACCGCTTCAGCCACGCAAGATTGTACCCCTCTCCTGACCAGAGCACTTTTTGCGATTCGGCACTGCGTCGCTTTAACTGACAATTGCTCAGTCGTGCGACGTGGCTCCCAAACAAAATTTACGTCCTTTTTTTGCCACAAATAGAGATTTATTTTGGTGGTATTTGATCACCTCTGAGGTTTTTATTTTTTTGCACTATAAACAAAAAAAGAGTGACAATTTTGAAAAAAACACATTATTTTTATTTTTACTTTTTTTGCTATTACTTTTTACTTTTTGCTATAATAAATATCTCCCAAAAATATATAAAAAAAAACAATTTTTTCTCAGTTTAGGCCGATATGTATTCTTCTACATATTTTTGGTAAAAAAAAAATTACAATAAGCGAGTATTGATTGGTTTGTGCAAAAGTTATAGCGTTTACAAAATAGGGGATAGTTTTATGGCATTTTTATTTTTTATTAGTAATGGCGGCGATCTGCGATTTTTATCGGGACTGCGACATTATGACGGACACATCGGACAATTTTGACACTATTTTGGGACCAGTGTCATTTATACAGCGATCAGTGCTATAAAAAAGGTGTTAACCACTAGGGGGCGATGAAAGGGTTAAGTGTGTCCTAGGGAGTGATTCTAACTGTAGGGGGGGATGGGCTTCAAATCACATGACAGCGATCACCACTCCCGATGACAGGGAGCAGTGATCTCTGTCATGACACAAGGCAGAACATTGTGCATTGCTCAAGGAACCCCCAACAACCTCTGGAAGAACCCTAGTTGAGAAACCCTGGTATAGACACTTATTTTTAATGTTTTACATAGCTAGACCTGCAAAAGGGGGCAGCACTTTAACTGCTTGCGGACCACCCCACGCACATATAATGCAGCAGGGAGAATCCAGGTGTGGGGGTTTTCTCCGAGCCCACCCAGTTGTGTGAGAATAGCAAATGAATATCTTCTCCCGGCCAATCAGGAAGTGGCTCCTTAAACCCGTCACCCAATTGGCAGAAAGTACAGGCGATTCTATTTGACGTCTAGGAGGAGGAGGGAGGAGACGCAATGAGGAAGCCACCATGATGCAAAGGAGGTGGAGGCACCTGCCGTCCATCGCCCGTAGGAGCGATGCCCGCCCGCAACCTAGATGTGGTAAGTGGGGGGCTGGATGACCAACTGACTGTGAAATCCCGGGTGGGTCGCGGGTTACCCGACCGAGTGGGAGCAGGGGGGTAGTTGTTTACCACCCCCCCAAAAAAAAAAACACCAGCTGCCACTGGTTGAGCCACGCTAGACCACCCCCATTTTTTTGAAGGGGGTTGTACACATGTGCGGCCATGGCAGGACTTATACCCCCTGTTGCGTTAGGCAGGCAGTACCACCACTGAAAGTCACCCATTCAAGTAAGTGGGGCTGGGCCGCAACTGTGTGCAATGCACATGGTGGGGAAGGATTTACAGGGTTGAAGAAGACAGTGGGGAGGCACCCATTTATTCCCAGCGGATCAAACACCCTCTGATCTCCAGCAGATCGCTCTTCATAAGGTAACAGATATAAACAAGCCCTAAAAAAAAAAAAAAAAAAAAAGATATTCTGTGACCACAAAGGTAAAGGGTTTAGGAAAAAAATGTGAAATTGGGCTTTAAACTGTTTACGTACGGTATATAGTATGTATGATATAGATCTCCAAAAATTGGTAAATGATTCTAGTTTCCCCTTGTATTTATATATTTTTTTTTTTTCAATGGAGGCTGCAAATGACTGCAAATGTGACTAGTGGATTGGGGGTGCAATGCACAGGCTTCTGCAGACTATTCCTCCAGCCCCGGGTCTGTACTGTGGTACCATAGCTCCCAACTGCCCCTGATTTGGCCCCTGTACACACGGTCGGAGATTTCGACAACCAAATCCGTCGGATTTTGTCCGTCGGATCTTGTCCGAAACTGTTGCATACACGCGTTCGGACTAAGTTGTCGAAAAATCCGATCATTCAGAACGTGATGACGTAATTTTGTTACGATGGGACTACGTTCAGGCTAGTAGCCAATAGCTTTGATGTAGGAATTTGATCTGAGCATGCGTGGCACTTGGTCCGATCAAAATTCTCTACACATGATCGGAGTATGTCCGATCGAACCAGTTGGTCGAAAAATATTTCCAACAAGTTGGAAAATTGGGTCCGACGGATATTCCGACGGAATCAGTCCGATGCATACCACACACAGTCAGATTATCCGACAACATGGTCCGATAGGACACATTCCGACGGATTCTCCGACCGTGTGTACAAGGGCTTGGAGGGACTTTCCCTGATTTGGAAAAATGGCCCTCTATCCTACATACATTTGTTAGTAGGTGTCCCTCATTCTCATCTCAAAATCTTGGGAGGTGTGTGGTACGGATCTTTGGTTTTGGAACTGGAGGAAGTAATCGATGGACTAGGGGTGCGATGATGTCACTTGCACCCTATTGAAAACTGTGGGTCCCTCAGTGGCGGATGGTAATTGTAGTCTTCCATTCACAGATTGAATGGATCTGTGAATGGATGATGATGCGGTGTGGGTGTGGTTAAATAAAATAAAAAAATAAAAAAGTACAGGATTCTGGGGGGATCCACAATTCAGATAAGTAGGTAAGTGGCATTTTGAAGGTCGGGGTGCTGCAGAATGCGACCATGCTAAAGTTGAGTTGAAAGTTATATAGATGAAAACGGCTCAAAGCTAGAACTGGTTGGATGATGTTCTAAAACATCGCATACGTTTGAAAATTATTTCTTAAATAATAAATTTAAAAAAGAAATAACTGTACAATTCAATAATTAAAAACTTCAAATGCGGTTGAAGCTGCACTATCCAACTGCAACAAAACATCCAATTATTTCACTAATTACTCTCATTTCGGAGCGGCGCACAGCAATTATCCAGGTGGACAGGAAGAGAATTGTACGGCGAAGGAACGAGAGAAATCGCTTAGCACAAGTCGCCATCTGCTGGTGAACCTAAAGCACTGCGTGAATGCATGAAAAGCCATGCAAAGTATACTTAATATACATATCTACTTTTAAAATGATGTACCAGCTTGTATTTATATACATCATCCAGGGCTTGAAGATGACATTTGGTTATCCTCATGAGATCGGGCAGCTGACGGGGCAGTAAGCAAACTTGTGTAATGTGTACTAAAAAAAATTAATGATTTTATTTCAAAAAATTAAAAAGGAAAAAAAAATATTTTTTTTAAATCAAATCAGATTTTATTGTTCTCAATTGGATTTTTTTTTAGATTTTTATCAAATTTATTTTAATAAAGTACTTTTTTTTAAAACACTCTTACTTTTAATCTATCTAAAGATAGTTTTCTATTTAAGATATATTGGGAGGCACAGAGGTGTAGTGGGTAGTGCTCTCACCTAGCAGTAAGAAGGGTCACTGGTTCAAAACCCAACCATGACACTACCTGCCTGGAGTTTGCATGTTCTCCCTGTACCTGTGTGGGTTTCCTCCCACAATCCAAAGACATGCAGGTAGGTTAATTGGCTTCTGTCCAAAATTGGCCCCTAGAATATGAATGGGGACCTTGGATTGTGGGCTCCTTGAGGGTAGGGACCAATGTGAGTGTGTAATGTACAGGGATAGAGACAATTGTAGATGCTCTGGATGGACTGGTGTCTTTATTCAACCTAACTATGAAACTATAATTTAGTTTATTCAGCATGAAATGGAGCTTTAGTTATGTAGCACGAAGCTGTATATTCTACAATGTTTACATTTTTGGTAAACTCCTTCAATGAATCCAAGCTCTGTAAGCTGAGTTGACATGCACTGGCAACATTATTTGTTTTAATTAACCGCTTCAGCCACGGAAGATTTTACCCCCTTCCTGAGCACCAGAGCACTTGTTGCGATTCAGCACTAAGCCGCTTTAACTGAGCACCAGAGCACTCGTTGCAATTCAGCACTGTGCCGCTTTAACTGACAATTGCGCGGTCGTGCGACTTTACACCCAAACAAAATTGACGTCCTTTTTTTCCCCACAAATAGAGCTTTCTTTTGGTGGTTTGTGATCACCTCTGCGGTTTTCATTTTTTGCGCTATAAACAAAAAAAGAGCGACAATTTTGAAAAAAATAAAAAAACACATTATTTTTTACTTTTTGCTATAATAAATATCCCCCAAAAATATATATATAAAAACACTTTTTTTTTTCCCTCAGTTTAGGCCGATATGTATTCTTCTACATATTTTTGGTAAAAATAAAAAATAAAAAAATCGCAAAAAGCGTAGATTGATTGGTTTGCTCAAAAGTTATAGCGTCTAAAAATAGGGGATAGTTTTATGGCATTTTTATTTTTAATTTTTTTTATTAGTAATGGCGGCGATCTGCGATTTTTATTGGGACCGCGTCATTATGGCAGACACATCAGACAATTTTGACACTATTTTGGGACCATTGTCAATTATACAGCGATCAGTGCTATAAAAAAAGGGGTTAACCACTAGGGGGGCGATGAAAGGGTGAAGTGTGTCCTAGGGAGTGATTCTAACTGTGGGGGGGTGGGCTTCAAGTCACATGACAGCGATCACCTTTCCAGATGGCAGAGAGCAGTGATCTCTGTCATGACACAAGCCAGAACATTGTGCATTGCTCAAGGAACCCCCAACAACCTCTGGAGGAACCCTAGTTGAGAAACCCTGGTGTAGACACTTATTTTTAATGTTTTGTCATTTATACAGCGGTCAGTGCTATAAAAATGCACTGATTAGTCAGTAAATGACACTGGCAGTGAAGGGGTTAACACTAGGGGGCAATGAAGGGGTTAAGTGTGTCCTAAGGAGTGATTCTAACTGTGGGGGGATGGGTTACTAGTCACATGACAGCGATCACTGCTCCCGATGACAGGGAGCAGTAGATCTCTGTCATATCATAAGACAGAACGGGGAAATGCCTTGTTTACATATGCATTTCCCCACAGTCACTCTGTACGCAGCTCCTGCTATCCCCGGCTCTTAAAGGGGACATACAGGTAAGTCCATTTGCTCACCGCTACCATTGTGCTGACGTACGGCATGCGGCGGTCGGCAAGTGGTTAAATAAAAGAGTAGTTCTTCAACCATGTGCGACCAACCTATTAACTTAAAATTGATTCTCATATCGCTGTTTTACTAAACTGACCGCTTATTATTCTAAATAGGAAACCTTCATTTTGTTTGAAAATATTAAAGGTTCTAACTACCAGCAAGAATAAGTCTTTACATTTAAAGAGCACCTGTCATTTCAGATCCATCATGGCAGCGCCTGTTAGCGGGCATCCACTGACCTACTGCCGCCACGTCCCTCACCTTGTTGTGTCCCTGCCGCATCACCAGCCGTCCCATTAAAGTGAATAGGACTGTTGGTGAGTCAACAGCGGGTCAGAGGAGGAGCCGCTGCAGGACAGAAATGACAGGTACTCTTTAAAAATGATGATTTCAGTTGAGTTGATTTAAATCAAGCCTTTTTACTAGTGATTTAAATTGACTTGATTTAAATCAAATCCACCCTGTGAGCCAATCACCAGGAATTAGCAATCATTAAAGTGATATTAAACTCTCATTTTTATTTTAAGCTGAATTCCAGGAATTCAGCAACTTTAGTAAAAACTGCAGGTGTATCATGAGATAAGTGCCTGCCGCCTTGTAGACTTCAGGAGCTCCAAGGCTGCTCACTGCAGTCTCAGTTCCTTCAAGAGCAAAGTCCCTGGAACCACTATGCTCCCCCTGCCCTCCTTCTGCCCATTCACAGAAGCCTTTGTATTATGTGAACTCATTCACAAAATACAAAGTCTTCTGTGAATGGGCAGCAGAGGGGAGGGTCAGACATAGCTGCTCTGTGTGCTTCTCACCTCTCACAGCCGGTGTGTGTCCTCCAAGTGTGCAATAAACCTGCCACATCTAAGTAATAGAGATAAGTCTCGGAGATGACATGCACCTAATTGGGCCTAGCTCAAAGTGTGCCGGAACTCTTTATGCAAAGTTTCTAAATGCCTGGAATTCAGCTTTTAGCACTTTCAACAGCTTTTTTATCTTACATTCCAAGCCTATGTTCCTGTTTAATTCCGATGCTGTGACCGCTTCCCCAGGTTTCCTGTTTCAGGGTGGCTCTTTTCTTTTACAGAATCCTATGGAGCCACCCTTGTATGCAGGGACTAAAGTTGTGTTTCCCTGAACTATGTACATCAATAGAAGCACAAACTCCATAGCCTAGGACAAGAAGGTACTACTCTGCTCCTCCCTCCTCCAATCTAATAGGCTGGATGGAGACTGAGCTGTCCACTGTTAACTCTTTCCTGTGAAGACCAGAAGTTCAGCGACGCAGCACTTAGAAAGTCAAAACAGCTGATATACGTCGGCAGAATGGCACAGGCGGGCAAAAGGGCGTACAGGTACGTCCCCTTTAAGATGCAGCATTGTGGGCGTGCTCTGTGACCATGACCGCTGGTCCCGCTGTTTTATTAAAGTGTTACTAAACCCAGGAGCCTGCATTCACTATATCTGGTCTCCCACAGTACACACAACATGGAAATGCAATAATTGCACTAAATATAAACTGATAAATACCTTTTCTTATCAGCAGTATATAGCAGGCTTGTGACTTCTATCAGTGTCTGGTAAAAGCTTGTAGGAGGAGTTTTCATTCTACTCTGACTGTCCTATATGGCTGCAGGACCCCTGACCCTCTGTCTGCACAGTGCTTATTGGCCCTGTGCAGATCACATGCACCCTCACAAGGGAAAAAAAAAACTTTCTAGCAATACACACCAATCTGAGCATGTGTAGACTGACTCCAAAGGCTCTGTACTATTAGGAGATGAATTGGGGACTGTGGAGGAAGGGGGGGGGGGAATCAGAGAAGACAGGATCAAAACAGCCTTTTTACACAATGCAGATGATTAACCCCTTGGGTTTCACAGTGAGCATAACAAACATGCTTTTACTGCATATACACACAGATTTTACTGCTGTGGGTTTTGTAACATTTAAAGTGGTTGTAAACCCCAGGACAAAAAAACAAAACAAAAAAAAAAGCAAGACAAAGGAATAATGAGCTAGTATGCATAGCATATTAGCTCATTATGAATTACTTACCTGAGATTGAAGGCCCCGCAGCCGCTCACGTACCCGACTCCGGCGGCCGACATCGCTTCCAGGGTTACTTCCGGGTATGGCAGACTCCGGAGATGTGACTGGCCAGAGCTGCAAAGATGTCAATCTTGCGCATGCGCCCGGGAGCCGCTGGTAATGGCACACTCACTGTTGCTTTAGTTCACATGTACCGATGACGTTGGCACATGCAAATACAGGGGGCTATTTTAGGAGATATCCAGGGTAGCTAGAGGTAAGCCTTATTATAGGCTTACCTCTAGCAAAAAGTGGTTGTAAAGGGTTTACAACCACTTTAACATCTTAGCTAAACTGTTAACACGTGTATACATACTGCAGAGACAAAGCAATGGGGATCTGTGACTGGTGACAATCAATCTGGATGACTCCTCTTGATGTCAGCTCTCCCGGTCTGGAGATTTCACAGGGCTTCAGGGTCAACTTCTTCCACCATGTTACTATAACATGCCAACAGATTTTCTATGCTTAATTTGCCTCCCTAGCCATGTGGGCTGCTAAGGTTATGTACAGTGCCTTGCGAAAGTATTCGGCCCCCTTGAACTTTTCAACCTTTTGCCACATTTCAGGCTTCAAACATAAAGATATAAAATTTAAATTTTTTGTGAAGAATCACCAACAAGTGGGACACAATTGTGAAGTGGAACGAAATTTATTGGATAATTTAAACTTTTTTAGTAAATAAAAAACTGAAAAGTGAATCTCGGGGGAGCCCTATACTCATTAGGAGATGTTAAAGTTACATTGGGGTTTTGTAATTCCTATGCTTGTTGGATCTGTGTATCTCAGTGGTCTCTATATCACCGCTTGTTTAATCTGTTACATGTTGCACTTTTGGTTACGCAATGTTTTTATATTGTTCTTACTCAATGTGCCTTTGTATGATGCTCACTACATAATAATAATAAAATATTTTGGAAAAAAAAAAAAAAAAACTGAAAAGTGGTGCGTGCAAAATTATTCGGCCCCTTTACTTTCAGTGCAGCAAACTCACTCCAGAAGTTCAGCGAGGATCTCTGAATGATCCAATGTTGTCCTAAATGACTGATGGTGATAAATAGAATCCACCTGTGTGTAATCAAGTCTCTGTATAAATGCACCTGCTCTGTGATAGTCTCAGGGTTCTGTTGAAAGCGCAGAGAGCATCATGAAGACCAAGGAACACACCAGGCAGGTCCGTAATACTGTTGTGGAGAAGTTTAAAGCTGGATTTGGATACAAAAAGATTTCCCAAGCTTTAAACATCCCAAGGAGCACTGTGCAAGCGATCATTTTGAAATGGAAGGAGTATCAGACCACTGCAAATCTACCAAGACCTGGCCGTCCCTCTAAACTTTCTGCTCAGACAAGGAGAAGACTGATCAGTGATGCAGCCAAGAGGCCCATGATCACTCTGGATGAACTGCAGAGAACTACAGCTGAGGTGGGAGAGTCTGTCCATAGGACAACAATCAGTCGTACACTGCACAAATCTGGCCTTTATGGAAGAGTGGCAAGAAGAAAGCCATTTCTCAAAGATATCCATAAAAAGTCTCGTCTAAAGTTTGCCACAAGCCACCTGGGAGACACACCAAACATGTGGAAGAAGGTGCTCTGGTCAGATGAAACCAAAATCTAACTTTTTGCCCACAATGCAAAACGATATGTTTGGTGTAAAAGCAACACAGCTCATCACCCTCAACACACCATCCCCACTGTCAAACATGGTGGTGGCAGCATCATGGTTTGGGCCTGCTTTTCTTCAGCAGGGACAGGGAAGATGGTTA
>NW_027507785.1:35514087-35611587 GCF_037356315.1 Lithobates pipiens
GTGAACAGGGGCCCCATCGTCAGCCTCGGGGGGGGTGAACAGGGGCCCCATCGTCAGCCTCGGGGGGGGGGTGAACAGGGGCCCCATCGTCAGCCTCGGGGGGGGGGGGGTGAACAGGGGCCCCATCGTCAGCCTCGGGGGGGGGGGGGGGGGTGAACAGGGGCCCCATCGTCAGCCTCGGGGGGGTGAACAGGGGCCCCATCGTCAGCCTCGGGGGGGTGAACAGGGGCATCATCGTCAGCCTCGGGGGGGTGAACAGGGGCCCCATCGTCAGCCTCGGGGGGGGTGAACAGGGGCCCCATCGTCAGCCTCGGGGGGGTGAACAGGGGCCCCATCGTCAGCCTCGGGGGGGGGTGAACAGGGGCCCCATCGTCAGCCTCGGGGGGGGTGAACAGGGGCCCCATCGTCAGCCTCGGGGGGGGGGGTGAACAGGGGCCCCATCGTCAGCCTCGGGGGGGGGGGTGAACAGGGGCCCCATCGTCAGCCTCGGGGGGGGGGGGTGAACAGGGGCCCCATCGTCAGCCTCGGGGGGGGGGGGTGAACAGGGGCCCCATCGTCAGCCTCGGGGGGGGGGGGTGAACAGGGGCCCCATCGTCAGCCTCGGGGGGGGGGGTGAACAGGGGCCCCATCGTCAGCCTCGGGGGGGGTGAACAGGGGCCCCATCGTCAGCCTCGGGGGGGGGTGAACAGGGGCCCCATCGTCAGCCTCGGGGGGGGTGAACAGGGGCCCCATCGTCAGTCTCGGGGGGGGGGGGTGAACAGGGGCCCCATCGTCAGCCTCGGGGGGGGTGAACAGGGGCCCCATCGTCAGCCTCGGGGGGGGGGGTGAACAGGGGCCCCATCGTCAGCCTCGGGGGGGGGGGGTGAACAGGGGCCCCATCGTCAGCCTCGGGGGGGGGGGGTGAACAGGGGCCCCATCGTCAGCCTCGGGGGGGGTGAACAGGGGCCCCATCGTCAGCCTCGGGGGGGGGTGAACAGGGGCCCCATCGTCAGCCTCGGGGGGGGGGGGTGAACAGGGGCCCCATCGTCAGCCTCGGGGGGGGGGGGTGAACAGGGGCCCCATCGTCAGCCTCGGGGGGGGGGGTGAACAGGGGCCCCATCGTCAGCCTCGGGGGGGGTGAACAGGGGCCCCATTGTCAGCCTGAGGGGGGGTGAACAGGGCCCCCATCGTTCAGCCTCGGGGGGGGGGGGTGAACAGGGGCCCCCCCCCCCCCATCCTTAGCCATCGGGGGGGGGGGGGTGAACAGGGGCCCCATCGTCAGCCTTGGGGGGGGGTGAACAGGGGCCCCATCGTCAGCCTCGGGGGGGGGTGAACAGGGGCCCCATCGTCAGCCTCGGGGGGGGGTGAACAGGGGCCCCATCGTTAGCCTCGGGGGGGGGTGAACAGGGGCCCCATCGTCAGCCTCGGGGGGGGGGTGAACAGGGGCCCCATCGTCAGCCTCGGGGGGGGGGGTGAACAGGGGCCCCATCGTCAGCCTCGGGGGGGTGAACAGGGGCCCCATCGTCAGCCTCGGGGGGGGTGAACAGGGGCCCCATCATCAGCCTCGGGGGGTGAACAGGGGCCCCATCGTCAGCCTCGGGGGGGTGAACAGGGGCCCCATCGTCAGCCTCGGGGGGGTGAACAGGGGCCCCATCGTCAGCCTCGGGGGGGGGGGGGTAAACAGGGGCCCCATCGTCAGCCTCGGGGGGGGGGGGGGTGAACAGGGGCCCCATCGTCAGCCTCGGGGGGGGGGGGTGAACAGGGGCCCCATCGTCAGCCTCGGGGGGGGGGGGTGAACAGGGGCCCCATCGTCAGCCTCGGGGGGGTGAACAGGGGCCCCATCGTCAGCCTCAGGGGGGGGGGGTGAACAGGGGCCCCATCGTCAGCCTCGGGGGGGGGTGTGAACAGGGGCCCCATCGTCAGCCTCGGGGGGGGGTGAACAGGGGCCCCATCGTCAGCCTCGGGGGGGGGGGGGGTGAACAGGGGCCCCATCGTCAGCCTCGGGGGGGGGTGAACAGGGGCCCCATCGTCAGCCTCGGGGGGGGGGGGTGAACAGGGGCCCCATCGTCAGCCTCGGGGGGGTGGGGTGAACAGGAGCCCCATCGTCAGCCTCAGGCCCCATCGTCAGCCTCGAGGGGGGGGGGTTGAACAGGGGCCCCATCGTCAGCCTCACAACGTTGGTGTTAGGAGGAAGAACAGTGCCCCGTCATTGGTGACAATGGAAGGAAGAGTCTATCATTGTCGTCAGTGGCAGGAATAGTGTCTTGCGTCAGTGGGATGAAGGTTGCCCCAGGGTCAGATAAAGACGAGTGAAGGGCCACAGTCTTGAGACCATTGCAGAGAATCAGTGTCTTTATGCATGATCATATGCATGCAAGTGACCAGAAATGTAGTCTTGTAAACAAGCCACAAAATGAACTATCAGTTTTCAGTGGACTCAACATTGTAGAAATAGAGTTTCCCTACTGAAGTAGCACTGGTCGGTTCTCACCTGGGGGTTCTGGAGAAAAGTGGTTTTGTTATTGAGGCAGCCCCCTGACCGGTTCTTCAGAGGGTCTTCATGCCTTATCCAAGAACTACGCAGCACAGCTTCCTCCCACGTCTTGTGAATGCTCAAATAGGACGTGTTTATGAGTCTACACATGATGATGTCAGTGTAATATTTGCAGAAATCTTCAAACGTCATCCTGAAAAACACCAAAACTTATTAACACATAAAAACCAACCTCAAGCTATTTTTTTTTTCACTATAGTGGTTTCCTCGGCAGAAGAAATAAAAAGCTTTGGCTACAATACCGAACTCCCCTCTGATGCTGTTTCCTGCAGTAATTTAATTCTGCCATAAGATGTCCTCAGTCTTCCGCCCAGCATCATTCAATCCGGAAGACTGAGGACATACTGTGAGTGCTGGACAGCATGGGACTGCCCCCTAGGCAGAGAGTGGTGCCGACATCATGTTGGTGGTGCTCTCTGCATCTTTGAACGTTACCCAATGCTGGAAGAAGATCTAAAGTGGAAGACGACCCAGTGGGGGAAATTTGCTAAATCAGGAGCACTCAGAATCTGGTGCAGCTGTACTTGGTAGCCAAACAGCTTCTAACTTCCGCTTGTGCAATTAAGCTTCTACAATAAAACCTGGAAGCATATTGGTTTCTATGCAGAGCCGCACCAGATTTTGCACTCTTCAGTTTTAATAAATCAGCCTCAATGTGTCTGGAAGATATCTGAAAAAGCAAAGTTAAAAGCAAAAATGGGGTTGGGAATAAGACATCAATGATTACTGGGGAAACCATGAAATTTGTATGACTTTTAAAATTAAATTAGGGCTCTGTAATGTGCTCCGTTTAGATGCAAATAATGCTTAAAATAAACCTCTTAAAGGGCAAATAGTGGCCAAACTAATAAAGGCCTAAAGCCATGTCCTAAGAATGTTCGTCAATACTTAATGGCAATGAAGAGCGTTTTTGTTTAACCCAGTGATTCTCAACCAGGGTTCCGTGGAACCCTAGGGTTCCTCCAAAGGTTGCCAGGGGTCCCTTCAGCATTGGGCAATTTCTGCCTCTCAGATAAGTTCCCACTGACACCATTGATCTTGTTAGCTATCTGTAAGGAGATAATTATTCCCAATAACCACAAGTGTAAGGACCATTCTTCCCACTGACCATCACACTATTGTATCATGAGTTGTAGATTTCTAATTTTTAGCAGGGGTTCCCCGAGCCCAGAGAACTATTTCAAGGGTTCCTGTGTTGAAAAGGTTGAGTAAGGCTGGTTTAACCCATGGACTACTTCTCCTTCATTGATGATATTTTAAAATGATCTGGACTGCAAATGAGAAGGATCTTTCCCAATTTCATAGGGGATGCAACCACTCAATCACCCACAGACAGAAATAAATTTCCTGGACTTCCCAATCCTGGAGGGCCCGAGATCACCAGCTGCTGGTAAGAGCCCATTCACACAGGGGCAACTCCTGATCCGACTTCAGGTCGCCCCTAGTCGCCTCAGGTCGGACAACATTTAAAAAGCAATGTAAGTGAATGAGAGCCGTCTTAATGCACACTACTGAAGTCGCTCCGACTTCAGAAAAGGTTCCTGTACTACTTCTATCCGACTTGTAGGCGACCGGTACCCATTGATTTCAATGGAGATCGCCTCCAAGTCGGATCTCCGTCTATACGGAGGCGACTCTGACAGAATTATCAGCTCTGAAGGGGGAACTCCACGCCAAATTTCTGAAAAAAATTTGGCGTGGGTTCCCCCTCCGAGAGCATACCAGGCCCTTAGGTCTGGTATGGATTCCAAGGGGAACCCCCTACGCCGAAAAAACGGCGTGGGGGTCCCCCCCAGATCCACACCAGACCCTTATCCGAGCACGCTACCCGGCCGGCCAGGAAAGGGGGTGGGGACGAGCGGGCGGCCCCCCCCTCCTGAGCCGTACCAGGCCGCGTGCCCTCAACATGGGGGGGGTGCCTTGGGGGAGGGGGGGCGTGGTCTTCTGTCGCCGCCGCCGCCTTCCGTTCTTCTTCTTCTTCTTCTTCTTCTTCTCCAGGAGATGTTGACACGACGCTCTCTCCGGCCACAATGCCAGGGACGCGCTCCGCTGCCACTTATATAGGGACAATGGGGCGGTGTCACATGGGTTGATGTCACATGGGTTGGTCACATGGGTTGATGTCACATGGTGACCCCGCCCCCTTACCATGTGACATCAACCCATGTGGCCAACCCATGTGACATCAACCCATGTGACACCGCCCCATTGTCCCTATATAAGTGGCAGCGGAGCGCGTCCCTGGCATTGTGGCCGGAGAGAGCGTCGTGTCAACATCTCCTGGAGAAGAAGAAGAAGAAGAAGAAGAAGAAGAAGAAGAAGAAGAACGGAAGGCGGCGGCGGCGGCGACAGAAGACCGGGCCACCGCCTGTAAAAGAGCTATAAGAAGGCGCGGTGGCCCGGCAGAAGAACCGAAGAGGGGGACAAGACCCCCGAAGTCGGGAGAAGAGGCCGGCGGCGGGGAGGAAGAAAGCCGGACTCCTCCGCTAGCAAAAGAGCTACAAGAAGATAGCGGAGGAGTCCGGCGAGAAGACCCCCGAAGACGGAAGACCCCCGGAGCTGTGCAATAAAATATTTTTTCCCTGTGTTGTGTTTTTTTTTTGTACTTTTTTTCCACAGGTGAATGGGTAGGGGTACATTGTACCCCATACTCATTCACATAGGGTGGGGGGCCGGTATCCGGGGGCCCCCTTATTAAAGGGGGCTCCCGGATTCCGATAAGCCCCCCGCCCGCAGACCCCGACAACCAACGGCCAGGGTTGTCGGGAAGAGGCCCTTGTCCTCATCGACATGGGGACAAGGTGCTTTGGGGTGGGGGGGGCCGCACGCCCCCCCCCTCCCCCAAGGCACCCCCCCATGTTGAGGGCACGCGGCCTGGTACGGCTCAGGAGGGGGGGGCCGCCCGCTCGTCCCCACCCCCTTTCCTGGCCGGCCGGGTAGCCTGCTCGGATAAGGGTCTGGTGTGGATCTGGGGGGACCCCCACGCCGTTTTTTCGGCGTAGGGGGTTCCCCTTGGAATCCATACCAGACCTAAGGGCCTGGTATGCTCTCGGAGGGGGAACCCACGCCAAATTTTTTTCAGAAATTTGCCGTGGAGTTCCCCCTTGAGCTCATTCTCTGCTTGGCCTCGGCAAAAGTCGCCTGGCCTGGGGCGACTTGTAAGTCGTCCCAAGTCGGGCTTGAAGTCATCACAAGTCGTTTTGAAGTCGTCCCAAGTCGCGCTGTGATCTTAACTCAAGTCGTGTCCAAGTTGCCTGACTCAAGTCGCCTACAAGTCGTGTTGCCCCTGTGTGAATGGGCTCTTAAAGTAACAGTCTTTACTGGACTCTCAAAACAAAAACAGCGTTCTTTAGCAAAAATAAAGCAAACCATCCATAATCCTTGTATATCAAGACAACATAACGGCTCACTGCCAATTTACCAGTCCCGCAATGGGTTCCTGTCTGCTTCAGGGGTACAGTAAAGGCCATAGGAGCTCAACAAAACCGTGTCTCCAGATAGTCACAGCTGTGAACTACTCAACTTTACCTCACAGATAGGGTTAAACACACTTGCAGGGAAGGCCTGAAAGGAGGTGGCACCTATGAAGACCAAAGTCCCTGTAATCAGGATTTGGAGGTTCTTTCCAACCCAAAGTCTCTCCAAGTCTCCAAATTCTGGGTCCCAAATGAGAACTTCCCAATCCAGAGAGTACTGTAAACCAGTCCTCTCCAGCAGAACTACCCTAGGATCCCTCAGGAGGGGACCACAACTCAAACTTGGATGCGGAGGGGCCGCAACTTAAAGGGGACCACAACTCAAATAACAGTGAAACATACCTGCCGTCCAGGGCACATCCATCTACAGTACCAATACTAGGATCACAGCAGGAGCACAGAATGCAAGGTAACCTCTGCTGTAGAGCTTTACATTGTGGGATACCCGATATCTTGTGCAAAATACCCTACAAGACTCTCACAGGGAAATTAATATAGAATTTATGACATTTTTCTGGTGGTATACGCATAGTTGCCAACAGTCCCGTATTTCCCGGGACATTCCCGGTATTTAGACCCTTGTCCCAGTCTTATGTCCTGGGAAATGTCACAGGAAATTGGCCGTTTCCCAATTTTTCACCAGAGCTGCCGCTAAAGATCCAGGGCCGACACTAGTGATGCTGACATTTTACAGAAGACCAGCTCTCGTGAGGAAGAAACAAGAGGCGGAGCCCGGGTGGCAATGAAAGTGGCTGCCAAGAGAAATGGAACTGCTCAATTTCTATTGGCAGCCGCTTTCATTGCCACCCAGGCTGCGCCTCTTGTTTCTTCCCTTCGGCCTCCACGAGACCTGGTCTTCTGTAAATGGCACAGAGACCGAATCACCGATTCAGAGCAGCATGGACTAGCTCCATCTGTGGGGGGCAAGTGGAGCGCGCCATCTGTGGGGGGCAAGTGGAGCGCGCCATCTGTGGGGGGCAAGTGGAGCGCGCCATCTGTGGGGGGCAAGTGGAGCGCGCCATCTGTGGGGGGCAAGTGGAGCGCGCCATCTGTGGGGGGCAAGTGGAGCGCGCCATCTGTGGGGGGCAAGTGGAGCGCGCCATCTGTGGGGGGCAAGTGGAGCGCGCCATCTGTGGGGGGCAAGTGGAGCGCGCCATCTGTGGGGACAAGTGGAGCGCGCCATCTTGTAGCAGGTGACGTGGTAAGTGACACGCTCAGGGCTCCCACTGATTCTGCATTATGGCGAGTTTAACTATTTTATATTACAATGGATTATAAGAAATAATCATCCTGACACCATAACCACCATGGTGCCAGGATGATTGAAGCGCCAACACCAGGTGCTTGGAGTATCTTTATCTACCTCCTTTCTTTACTTGCCTCTCCTTCTTCCATCCCTATCTCTTTCTCCCCCCCCCCCCATCCCGCTTTCATCTCAGACTCTAACCACACACCCAATAGTTTGTTTAGACCATGCCCCCCCAACTTTGTTTACTATGCCTCAGTTTATGAATGAACGGGAAGCTTCATACAAAGCTATTCCTGTTCATTTACAGAGAAAGGGACTGATGAGTCTGTCCTCAGCTCCTTTCTCTGTCTCAAAAGTGAGACATCAATGGGGGGAGTTAAATAAAAAAATAAAATAAAATAAAAACTACTGGACACCAGTGGCGGAACTATCAGGGTCGTAAAGGTTGCACTTGCAACTGGGCTCTCGCATTCCGGGACCATAAAGAGTCCCACGATGGGAGTAAATGGCCCCAGGATCAGTGGGAAGGGCCCTTCATGGTTTCTTGCACCGAGGCCCTGAAGGTTCTAGTTACGCCTCTGAACTTTTTTTTAAAGGTTTTAGTATACCATCATTTTACATACAAATACCCAAAGATATTGCTAGCAGAGGACTTACCAGAATTCACCGTCATCCTCCACGGTCACGCCAATTTTTTCCCGTTCGCTCTTGCTCACTTTTTGCCATTCCTCTGAACTGTGGAGGGAACAGACAGCCACGTGACACAGAGGACAGGTACATTCACTACTCTACTCTCCCAAGCCATCTGTTCTGTAACTGCATGAATTTCACTGCAAGGTCTGTAGTGAATTGCTTTTCAGAGGGCAGATGATAGATGGATGCTAGACAATATGTTGCCTCCTTTAACCCCTTGAGAAGCGGCAGGACCATGCTGAAAACTGTGTGCATTACATGCTTGCGGTGAAGCCCCAATCACTTGAATGGGTCACATTTGGTGGTGTACTATCCACCAAGCAGGACATGAGGTACAACTCGACTCAGCCCCTAAGTGTACCACCCCCCTCCAGCTGCCATGTTAGCTTGACCTGTGTGGGTAATAAAAAAACACAGCTCAATTGCTTATTTTTATATGCCAGCAATGCACTGGGAACGCATTACAATTACATGTAAAATGCACATGCAAAACAGCAAACAGCATTTGCTGCACCACATTAAAAATGCACTGTGCTGGTGCCAATATCAACTTAATGGCAACCCCAAATGCAGATCGCAAAAGCGGTGCCCACACCAGATTACATGGTACAGAAATACCATGCGATGCAGTTGCAGCAAAATTTGCAAAAATAGTGCATGCACTACTTTTGGTGTGCTGCGGTGCAATTTCATCCCATTCAAAATGAATTGGGCTAAAATCACACCGCATAGAACTATTAGATAAGCACCTGAAGGACCAC
This sequence comes from Lithobates pipiens, assembly GCF_037356315.1. NCBI lineage: Eukaryota > Metazoa > Chordata > Amphibia > Anura > Ranidae > Lithobates > Lithobates pipiens. Next base: position 35,522,800 of record NW_027507785.1, read on the forward strand.
AACATACAGGGATATACAGTGTAATACTGACATATAATCACACACATAGGTTGGACTTGTGTCTTTTTTCAACCTCACCTACTATGTAACTATATGTGAATCACACAGCACGTTCCTGTGCAATGCCTTGTGTGAACCGGCCCTAAGGCCCCATTCACATCTGAGCAATTATCTGCTTGAAGCGCAAAAATGCTGGGAGGAGAAAAAAATATATATATATATTCTCTATGGAGAAGGTTCACATCTCTACTCCAAGTTGCCTGAAGCCAAATGCCTAAATTCTATTTTTTTTTTGTCGCTCAAATTGGCAGATTTATGCATTTTTGGCGCATTTATATTCTCATAAAAAATTCATGGAAATGCGCCTTTTTTTCTCAAATAAAAAAAAATTGTAATATATGAATAAATGTAAAATAAATACACAAATAACTACTGTAGCGGCGGGCTCCTGAAGAGCACACACTATGTTTTTCAAAGTTAATACTTTACCCAAACTACAGTTTGGTTTGGGTCTATTTGTCTAAATTTGACTTCTGTGTCAGTCTGACTGGACTGCGAGATGTTCAGCCTGGCCACAGGGGGCACTGTCTCGGGTGGCAGGTGTGGAACTATGGTCTAGTCAGGCGCTTAAGTTACTCTTTTTCGGAGCCAGGTCAGTGGGAGTGGCCCTCTCGCTGTGCCCTCTGGGAGAGGGCATTTAAGATACAGACGTCACGTGGTTCGGGGTACCGGTTCAGTATGAAGTGCCAATTACATGGTCCTGGTCCTCCTGACCAGCCCCCAGAAAGGCTATGGCCTGGGGTTGCGGTTCCACCCGACTTTAATGCCTCGGGGCTGGCTAGCCCAAGGCATGGAAACTAGGGGAGGATTCTGAGGTGGATGGGTGCCATCTCTGGTCTGGGAGAGCCCCATCGGACTTCGAGCATTCCAGGGGAGGACTCTTTAGAAGAACACCATGTGTGAGTTTGGTTTTCATAACAAGAGCCTGGAAGGGCTGAAGTAACCGAGAGAATCCGGTCTTGTGGATATCGCCAAGTGGGCTGAAAGATCCAGGTATCCTACAAGTGTTCTACAGCTTAGTTTCCTACGTGTTCTGCAACAACGTCTGTGACAAAGACTTTGTTCCTGAGTAAGCACCTTGTTGGCTGCTAGGCCTTGTGAGAGAGGGACTGTCCGACCTGAGTTCATCCAGCTGCAAATGACTATTCTCTGGATGCAGTCAAAGTAAGCAAGTTCTCTAACGTTTATAGACTTTGACATTGAGAGTACCTGAATTCCCTTCCAACCCTCTGATCCTAAGTTAAAGACTGTTCAATGGTTGAAGTTTGCAAATAAAATCCATTTAACTGGATCTATTGTCAGTCTCAAGTTACTGGGTCACCTACCACGGGACATCCCCTAGACATGCAACAAGAAGAAGTGGAAGGCAATGGTAAGCCCAAAAATAACCAGCAGCTCCTTCGGGGGTTAGTGCTACACTACCATATTTGCCGACGTATAAGACGACCGGCATATGTGACGACTTTTCTCCCCCCCCCCCCAATTTTCCATTTTTGTTTAAAAAATTTTTTTACAGTTTTTGCCTATACTTACCACATAAGACTACCCCCCTTCCGAGACTTTATGTGCCCTTCTTATTGCTGGAGCCATACAGCGCTGAGCCGATCTATTAATGAATACAAAGCCTGCTTGGATTGGCAGAGGCTGTAACATCATCAGCCCGCGCCCCTGACTCTCAAAGCCAATCCGAGCAGTCTACTGTATGTAGCCTGCTCGGAATGGCAGAGATTGTTACTCCAAACCGAGTAGGCTCTGCATTCATTAAAGTGGTTGTAAACCCTTACAGAGCACTTTGACCTATAGGTAAACCTAGATTAACCACTTGAGATCCGCGCTATAGTAAAATGACGTGTATAGCGCGGATCTCAATTTTCAGGACTACGTCTATTGACGTCGTCCCCTTTAAGAGTTCCCCGCGCGCTCCCGGGAGCGCGCATCGGGGAAAATCTGTGTTGGCCGTGTCCGCTGGACACAACCAATCACAGATCGCTGTAAACGGCCAATCACAGCGGCCGTTTACAGCGCGATCGCCTCCTCCAATGGGTGATGATCTCAAATGTAAACAAATGAGATCATCACCCATTGCCAAACGTGTCTCCTCACACAGCGATAGCGTGTGAGGAGACCGAATGTGCCTTGTGAGTGTAAAATTGTCAGTAAACAGATAAAAACCCCACCTGTGCCCAGATCTACCCTGCCAGTGCCCTGCCAGTGCCCAGATCTACCCTGCCAGTGCCCTGCCAGTGCCCAGATCTACCCTGCCAGTGCCCACCTGTGCCCACCTGTGCCCACCTGTGCCCGCCTGTGCCCACCTGTGCCCACCTGTGCACCGCCAGTGCTCCATCTGTGCACCGCCAGTGCCCGCCAGTGCCCCGCCAGTGCCCCGCCAGTGCCCGCCAGTGCCCACCAGTGCCAGCCAGTGCCAGCCAGTGCCAATCGGTGCCCATCTGTACCAATCGGTGCCCATCTGTGCCTCAGCAGTGCCCATCTGTGCCGCCTAAGCAGTGCCCATCTGTGCCGCCTCAGCAGTGCCCATCTGTGCCGCCTAAGCAGTGCCCATCTGTGCCGCCTAAGCAGTGCCCATCTGTGCCCATCTGCTGCCTTATCAGTGCACATCCGTGCAATAAATCAGTGCACATCTGTGCCGACCTATCAGTGCCCATCTGCCGACTCAGCAGTGCCCATCTGTGCCGACTCAGCAGTGCCTATCTCTGCCGCCTCAGCAGTGCCCATCTGCCGCCTCAGCAGTGCCCATCTGCCACCTCAGCAGTGCCCATCTGCCACCTCAGCAGTGCACATCCGTGCAATAAATCAGTGCACATCCGTGCAATAAATCAGTGCACATCTGTGCCGACCCATCAGTGCCCATCTGCCGCCTCAGCAGTGCCCATCTGTGCCGCCTCAGCAGTGCCCATCTGTGCCGCCTCAGCAGTGCCCATCTGTGCCGCCTCAGCAGTGCCCATCTGTGCTGCCTCAGCAGTGCCCATCTGTGCTGCCTCAGCAGTGCCCATCTGCCGCCTCAGCAGTGCCCATCTGCCGCCTCAGCAGTGCCCATCCGTGCAACAAATCTGCACATCTCACACATTTGGTATCGTTATACTCAGGAGGAGTAGTAGAACGTATTTTGGGGTGTTATTTTTGCTATGTAAATGCTATGCGTTGGAAATATCTTATAAACGGACAACTTTGTGTAAAAAAAAATGCGTTTTCATTTTTTTCCACATTTTCCGAAAACTTCTGGAAAAAAATGAACCATTGAAAAGACTCATTATGCCTCATAGATTATACGTTGGGGTGTTAGCTTTCCAAAATGGGGTCATTTTCTGGACGTTTCCATTGCCCTGGTGTTCCAGGGCCTTCAAAACTGTAATAGGTGGTTGAGAAATGAAATGTGTAATTTATGCTCCTAGAATGCCTGAAGGTGCTACTTCAAAATTAGGCCTCTGTATGTGGTCAGGCTGTGTAAAAGTCTCACACATGTGGTATCGTTATACTCAGGAGGAGTAGAAGAATGTATTTTGGGGTGTTATTTGTGGTATGCACATTCCGTGTGGGAGAAATAAGCTATTACAATGAAAATTTTGTGAAAAAAAAAAAAAAAAAAAAAAAAAAAAAATCGTCATTTTGCAAAGAATTATGGGAAAAAATGACAACTTAAAATAACTAACCATGCCTCTTACTAAATACATTGGAATGTCTACTTTCCAAAAAGGGGTTATTTGGGGGGCATTTGTACTTTCCTGGCTTGTTAGGGTCTCAAGAATGGAGATAGGCCTTAGTACATCAGATGTGATCTTTTTTTGCAAATCTTTATGATTTGCACCATAGCTTGTAGACTCTATAAATTTCACACAGATCATATAATATGCAAAAATTTGGGTTATTTTTACCAAAGATGTGTAGTAGTATAAATTGTGGCCAAAATTTATGAAGAAAAATTGCTAATTTGCTAAATTTTGTCACAGAAACGAAGAAAAATTCATTTTTTTTCAAAATTTTCGGTCTTTTTTCATTTATAGCGCAGAAAATAAAAAACCGAGAGGTGATCAAATACCACCAAAAGAAAGCTCTATTGGTATGAAGAAAAGGACAAAAAAATCATTTGGTTACAGTGTTGCATGACTGAGTAATTGTCATTCAAAATGTGAGAGCACTGAAAGCTGAAAATTGGTCTGGGACTGAGGGGGGTTTAAGTGCCCAGTAAGCAAGTGGTTAAGGCTTACCTGTAGGTCCAAGAAATATCTCCTAAACCTACACGGTTAAGGAGATATTTTCCAAAAACCGGGCACTGATGTCTACGGCACATGCGCGCCTTGGACAACGGCACAGGCGCACTGAGCACGCCGCAACTGAAGCCGAAGATGCCATCAATGATCTCGAAAAATACATTATTAATAAAAAAATAAAAACAAAGTGTTCGAATGTTTAGTTATTTTTTTTTTTTTTACCTAAGGGGTAAGGGTTAAATTATTACTTAGTATTCATTTATCAAATTTATGATTTTTATTTGTGTATTTTACATTATTCATATAATAATAAAATAATAAATAACCCAAACCTAAACTAGAACCCCTTACCCTAACAAAAAAAATTTATAATAAATGAATAATAATAAAAAGAAATAAAAGCTAAAAAAGGCTGAAATACCTAGCAACAATTGATGCAACAGATAATAGTTTTCTAGATCGGCTAATAAAAAAAAAGCCCAAAAACACTGCATACAAACGTGCAAAAAAAACACCTGAAAAATTGTGGGGAAAAAAAGCCGGAAAAGCACTCAAAAGATGGTGAAAGCACCCTTAATGAGCCCTTACAATTACTGTCTGGAGTTGCTTATCCCTTCCTGTCTGACTATTATGCTAACCCTCTGGCTTCAATACTTTATGAGTCACTGACTTAGAACTAGTAAAGTCAGAACTCTTGATGTGCATAGTTGTTTCAGGTCAGCGACTCAAATTAATTGAACCCAGAGGCAGCCAGGCAACCACCATTTTTCTGAAGGTGAGGTCAAGATAACTGCCATCTTCAAATTATTTTCAGGATAAGTAGTTGGACACGGCCCAATCACACTGCACTATCTGATTCACTAGGTAAAAGGGGCACTCCGAACACCATCATTCTTTGTGTTAGTGGCACACATTTGCCTGAAATTGTTGAAAACGCTTGTGATTGGTGCGGAATTACCTGTCACTCCATGGCCCGTTCCACTCTCGCTCACCCCATGGATTGCGCATTCTGATCATATCCAGTTTCTCAGACTTGAAAAATGCCAGTAGCCCATGGCCCAAGCGCACTTTCCGTACATCCGTCACAGCGTAGGCGTGGCCCTTTACTAGGCCGCAAGACAGCCGTGCTTCCATGTCAGCCGCCGATGTTGCCTAGAGGAACAAAAAAAAAAATGCATTTACAGATAAGATTTCAGACAATGGGATGAGATTGTATTTAGAGGCGCTGCTTATAAGAACCCATCAGATATAAAGATCCATCCCAGGTGGCGTTACCATGACTCTGAACAGACATGGGATGGGATCTGGACGGGCTGATGTTAGCAGCCCAATCATTGGCTGGTGTTTGATAGCTGCTGGGTCCCACCCACCCCCGACATCACTGCTGAATTTTGACATTTGGTCTCTCTCTGCATTCAGTTACATTACATGACAGTGTCACACACAGTTTCACTAAGAGTCAATATTGGCCTTAGTGTAAAACTCCCTCACCTCTGTCAATGTTTCCAATCAGTGCCACCTGTCAGTGCCAATCAGTGCCACCTATTATCAGTGCTAATCAATGCCCATGAGTGCCAATCAGTGCAGCCTATCAGTGCCAATCATTGCTGCCTGTCAGTGCTGCCAATCAGTGCAGCCTATCAGTGCCAATCAGGACCCATCGGTGCTATCAGTGCCAATCATTGCTGCCTGTCAGTGCTGCCAATCAGTGCACTGAGTGCAGGGATGGAGAGATGAACTCCACAGCCAGGCACACTGTCCATGGGGGGCCAGCCTGGTGGGGCACAAATTAAATCTGTTTAGGTTTATTAATTCCACTTGCCGATTTTTAGTTTAATAGGTAATCACCACACTACCATTTACAATACACTACTGGAGGTAAAATAAAAAGTGTGCGTAAAGGCCTGCCATTGAGCACTGTTAAGTGTTCCCAAACCACAAAAAAAAAGTGCAGCGCTAACTTACTGATCAATAACTTAACAATGATGTTGGAATCCTCTAATGTATGGAAATCTCAATAGGCTTCACTATTACGACAATACCGATCTCCGATACACAACTTCACATATGTAGCGCTGGGTTTCCAATGAGCACGCGCTATTTGTTTTGTAAATTTAAATGTTCCTAAAAGCACAGTTGGGTTTTGGAGTTAATTGTTCTAAATGATGGTCTCGGTGCCAGTTTGGCTGGATTGCACTGTGTTCTGCTTGACCATAGGTGTCGGTGTCACCTCTGGCAAGCATAAGAACGCTGTGCGGTTGGACGCATTGGGGGCTAATCTCTCTCTAAACCAACCAGGGAGTGTGTCTCTCTTGCTGGGCATTCTGGGAGGGGGTACTTAAGGTGCGGAGATCACGTGTTGCGGGGTTCCGGGCCAGAGGATTGTTCCGTCTTCTTAGTCCTGGTCCTCCTGACCAGCCCTCAGGAGCCCTCATGGCCTGGGGTGCGGATCCATCCGTTTCCGAGTCTCAGGGCTGGCAAGCCCGAGGCACAGTAATTGTAAGGAGGATTCCAAGGTGTTCCGGTGCCGTCTCGTCTTTGGAGAGGACCAGCAACCGAGAATGCAACCAGGGGAGGACTCTTCAGAAGAGGGCCATGCAAGAGGCTGGCTGCTCGGTAAGAGCCTGGAAGCTAAGTTGACAGACACCAGGTGAATCCACACTCTTATGATATCACCGGACCAGCTGCAAAATACTGGTACCGTACGAGGGTCCTTTAACTTCAAATATCCTTCAGTTACAACCAAGTCTATGGCAGAGACTTTTCATTGACAAGTTCTACAACCAAGTCTGTGGCAGAAACTTTTCTCTACCTGAACTATGTATCAGTTGCTAAATCTGTTGAGAGGAGATTTATCAGATGGCTGTAATATCCAGTTGTGAATGGCTATTCTCTAGATGTTATGGAGAGAGATTTATGCAGTTCCAAGAGTACCTGAACTTCCTACCCATACCGACTATCCTTTATTGAGAGACTGTGTTTTTTCTATTATTTTGCAAATAAAAATCCCTAAAGTGGATCCAGTGTCAGTCTCTATGGTTCTTTGGGCCATCTACCTCGGGAAACACATATGAGGTCAAGAAGGTAACGGTAAGCCCAAATATTAACCAGCAGCTCCTTCGGGGGTCAGTGCTACACATATAATACACAAACTGAAAATAAGACATACTGTACACAATGAAACTTAGCAGGGATGGTGGAAACCCCTCCTATAGATATTGGCTAAAAAAAAAAAAAAAAAAGTCTTCATCAGTTTAGGCCAATATGTATTCTGCTACATATTTTTGGTTTATAATAAAAAAAAAATTTAAAAATCACAACAAGTGTATATTGATTGGGTGGTGTAAAAGTTATAGCGTCTACAAAATAGGGAATAGCGTTATGACATTTTTAATCAGATCTTCTGATAAATTACATTTTAATTATTATATAAAATAATGAATGTGGGGGCCATTTGGGGTGCCTGAATTTCTGAATTCTTGGGCCCAGGCAGCACAATGTCAAGGCCACAACAGCCTTGCACTCCATCTCCAGCTTCAACCCACAGAACCCATCCTCCACTACTTTTGGGAATTGATGCAGCGCCGCCAATTTGGCATGCAACATGACATGTAAAAGCACGTGCCAAATTGGCCCAATGTGAACGTGGGCTAAAACCTGGAAGCCGATTGGTTTCTGTGCAGAGTTGCACCAGATTTTGCTCTCTCCAGGTTTTAGTAAATCTCCCCCAGTGTGCTGGAAATCAGGAGCATCAAATATGGCAAGGAATGTAAATGTACTTCCATGCAAACCCAATTCCGATTCACCACCTTTCAGCACTCAATAAAAACATGACAGGTCCCCTTTAACAAGCTCAGTGATTCTCAGTAATGTGGTATTCTGCGTCCAGACCCCCTGTTTTGATTACAAGTGACATTTCTATTCATGAGAGGAGGTAAAAGCTCTTATTAACACAAGTTACACAGCCGATCTCCCGCTGGCATGACATTTTACATTCATTTGAGCGTTCTATTAGCGGAACAAAGACCGACCTTGATGGAGCAGCTGATTAGGCCTCCGCGATTATGCACTTTCAAGACTCGCTCGAAAAGTTCATTTCTCTCATTGGCGTCCGTGGTGTATTGTCCTTCTGAGAGCTCGACGGGTTCGGAGACCCCGCCGGTGAAATCGACAAGGGCGTCCGCTGTGTTCCCGCCATCAAGAGCCTCGTAGCATCCCGCCAGCCTGGTAATCAGAAGAAAGATGTTTAGAGGAGCTGGGATGAGGATACTTCATGTTCCAATTAGGCTGCCTTTCAAAGCCCTACACCAACCATTATTGTTTAGAAGATTTACACTCGACTAGGGTCTAGTGTAAATCTCAACCCTACCTCAAGGTCTGGTTCAGTCGACCGTACCACCTTACTACCTGGTAGTCTAGACTGAACCAGACCAACCGGGAGGACACTGACACTGTACTGGATTTAAATGGCCAGTTCAAGCCTTTAACAACTCGAAACCATCTTCCCCAATTTGGAATCTGCGGTACCGCTGAGTTAGATTCTGTCCCCAGCCGCCAAACACCGCCTTGAGGACTCACCAACTGACCACAGACCCCTACCCCCTTACTACCTGGTAGTCTAGACTGAACCAGACCAACCGGGGAGCACTCCATACCTGAGATGGGTCCCACCATCTCATCAATATACCTCTTGTTGTATACCCTCGTCAAGGACCCCAACTGCAAATGACCATCTTCTTCCACCACAGCAAACAGACCTCTTCCATCAGGGCGGGAGGGAGTTCCTCCAACAATTTCCAACCTGCAATTGTTTCCCCTTAGCTCCTCCACTCAACTATTATCTATCCCTCTCCTCCCCACCGCCCCCCCCCCCCCTAGAACATCCAATCAGGTAAGAGCTAGTTTATCCTATCTAATCAGCACCTAACTTAACCTGTTGTAGTCTGGTAGTTACTTCCACCCAGTCATGTATGTCCTCCGCTTACATTTCGGTCCAGCTTCGTACATGTCTTTCTGGTTCGGTTGGAATTTTTTTCTGTGACCCACTAACAGAGTATGCAAAACTCAAAGGCTGGTTCACACCAGAAAGATACATTTTGTGCACACTTCCCCGACCACATTCGAATAGCAATCCGCATGCAGGGGCCAATGCAATGTTAACAGCACCCCAAACACAGATTAAAAAAACAGTGCATTGGCGGGTGCTTAATAACATGGGTACTGCAGTACTATGCATAACCCTTAACTTCCTGAGATGGGAACGAGGGACACCTATTAGCAAAAGTATGTAGGCATAGGACACCCCCCCCCCCCCCCCTTAAAGGAGAATTACACAAAAGGAGGAGGAGGAGGAGGAGGAGACGCAGGAAGGATCAGCAGCTGCCTGTGACTTAGATGGGGCAAGTGCGGGGCTGGTGAGCAGATGGATCTGGGGTGGGCAGACGGATAGGGGGTCAGGGATGTCCATTCGGGGGTAGCGTGTGCCCCCCCCCCCCCCACAAAATGAAGCACCAGCCACCACTGATGGTATATAAATATCTTGATGGTGATTCCAGTATTGGGAGGAAACTATTCAGTCTCGAGTCACTCATGAAGACACGTGACCACTCAATGAAGTTGGACAAGGTTCAACTTTAAATTGCTTAGGGTTTTGTTTTTGTTTTTTTACTGTTAGAGTGGTAAGGATGTCGAACCTTTACACAGACTATCCCCCTTTCAGTCTATTATGGATGCTGCTGCCAGATACTATACACCTTACTAACCAATCCATGACTGCTGCCCCTGCCAATCCCACCTCTGGCTTCCACTAACCTGACGTAGAAAAATCCAAGATACTAACCACAACGCACAAAGCCAGGCATCTCAAGATATCACGCAAATCGTCCACTTCGCTCCTCCCAAGACATCTAATTTTCCTGCTCCCTTGTTACTTCCTCCCATGCTAGTCTTCAGGATTTCTCCAGAACTCATCCCATCCTCTGGAACTCCCTACTCCAGTATGTCCGATCAGATTCTACCCTGTCTACATTTAGGTGATCCTTGAAAACGAAGCTTACCCCGCCTCCACCTAAAAGCTATACTTGGGTCAACCCCATCAGATCATCCCCCACAGCTATTCGTACCACCTTCCCCTCTCTCGATTGTAAGCTCCTCTTATTCCTGCTATATTGAACTGTATTGACTCCCTTTATATTGTAAAGTGGTGTGCAAACTGCAGGCGTTATATAAACCCTGTATAATAATAATAATCCTCCCCAGTACAGGCGGTCCCATTGATGTCAATTGGGATGCAGCAGCTGCACTGGGAAATGGCCCCAAACACTGTGTGAGTTTGGGGACGTGCACCCACACAGATGTCAAATTGGGAGCAGTGGCAGACACCAATGGAACTGCCTACATGAGAATGCATGGAACTCCTCTGAATTCCCATGTGCAAACATAGCATTGCATGGGTGCATACCACCTAACTTTTTGAGATGGGAATGAGGGACACCTATAAGCAAAAGTATGCAGGCATAAGACACACCCCTTGCAACGACCCCTTAAAGGAGAATTGTACAAAAAAAAAAAAAAATATTGGTTGAACCCACAAGTCCTTTTTTTTTTACCACTACTATTCCTTTATATTGACTTTTGGAATTTACAAATGCAGCAATTTAGAAATCAGATGAAAGGTTTAGGGCTGGAAAACACTTTTTGATAGATAAAAAGTGCATGTTATATACATCCATATAGATCAGACCAAAATGAGGGACAAATAAGGAGGAATGAGGGACATTGCTCCAAATCAGTGAAAGTTGGGAGCTATGCATGGCCGTACACTGTAGTACATCCCATGTGAACACAGCCTTACAGACATTTTCATCACCTTGCCCTGGACTTCCTCCACTTGTGGGTACATACTGTACAGTAGAATATTGTAGTGATGGACCTATAAAGAGAAAAGCACTGGGGCCGCTACGTACTTGGCATAAGCCTTCTCCACCAACGCACACCACAGCTCGTTCTTCTCATTGGAATGGCAGTAGATGAGCTGATTGTTGATTGTCGGGAGTCTGTCATCGATCACCACGTCTACCCACTCCCCAAACCGCCAGAAATTGAAGTGAAAGATCCCGGCGTAATTTTCAGGCTTTTCCGTGCTCCATTCCTGTTCCTTCCAGTTGGGAATCACCTGCGTCACACAAAGGAGGACAGGAGGTCAACACATGCAGCAACTGCACAACAAACTTACAGGAGGAACAAAATGGCTGCTGAGATGCTAACGATAGTGTCATTATTTGTCAACGTGTTTTCAGCAATCAACTTAAAATGCTGCACAGGAAGAAATATCTATATATATATATATATATATATATATATATATATATATATATATATATATCAAACAAACATACACAGAAAATACAAACCTGTAGATTAAAGCTGGACTCCAGGCAAACAACTGAATACAAAAAAATACATACATAGAAAGGAAGGCTTCTCACCTGCCGAAAGGTTAATTTCTGTCTATCCAGTCCTGAGATTTACACAGTTCTGCCAGACCACACAGCCCTGAGCCCTGTTTGGCAGGAGAGAACCTGATAGTGCTCTGATGTGGTTTAAAAATTAAATGAACAATAACATCCTCCAGCCTGGACTTGGCTCTTCTAGAGCTAGCAGAACCGATCGGGTATTGGACTGTCCCCCCCCTTGGAACTAGAAGCACTTTGCAGCAGGACCACGGCTCAGAGAAACCAGAACGGATGTGGATATGCAGGAGACATTGCAGGTGTTAGCTTAAAGTAGGGCAATAGATCTACGTGCCCGACTTAGACCATCTTCTCTCTGCCACCCGGGATAGGATAAACAGGTGTAATTGTTTCATACAGTTTATTTGACTTGTAATTGGTCCTGACACACCTGTCTTATGTGTACTTAAAGCGTGATTCCACCCTAAAGTGGAACCTCCGCTGATCGGATCCCTCCCCCCCTCCGGTGTCACAATTGACACCTTTCAGGGGGGAGGGGGGTGGAGATACCCGTCAAAGACAGGTATTTTCACCCACTTCCGGGCATAGACTCCCGCGGGAGTCTACGCCATTTCCTGCCCTGCCGCGCTGTCTGCTGGGACACACACGGGTCCCAGTGACAGCGCGGAGATTTCCTATTGCGCGGCGCGGCTCGCGCATGCGCAGTAGGGAACTGGGAAGTGAAGTCGATTCGCTTCACTTCCTGATTCCCTCGCCCAATGGTGGCGACAGCAGCCGAGAGCCGAGAGATCGTTCGGCCTCGGCTGCCGGCATCGCTGGAACCCGGGACAGGTGAGTGTCCATTTATTAAAAGTCAGCAGCTGTAGTATTTATAGCTGCTGGCTTTTAATATTTTTTTTTTTGGTGGAATCCCTCTTTAAGTGTATTCTTCTGTTAAAATGTTTCAAAATAAAGATTTTACAAAAAAAAAAAATGAACAATAACAGACAAGAAACATAGACACTGAGGGCTAGTTTATAGACATGTGCACTAACAAAAAAGTTTTTCTTTTTTTTGCTTTTTTCGGAAATTCGAAAAAAAATAAAAATAAAAATCTGTAAAATTCAAAATAACTAATAACTTAAATTATAGGTATTGGAATTTCCTTTGAAATTTGGCTGTTTGAGAACATAACGAATACAAATTTATCTGAAGTTACGAATTATCCATGATAAAGAATACCGCATCTAAACAAATAAAATGTAACAAATAAGTAATAATAATAAAAAGATTTTTTTATTATTATTAGATCGTTACGTTCCATTCGTTTATTTGGCATTCGTTATTTCAAATAATTCGTAACTTTGGATAAATTCGTACTCGTTACGTTCACTAATAGCCAAAATTTCAAAGGAAATTCCAATACTTATAATTTGATAGTTATTAGTTAGTTATTTCAGATTTTCGTTAAAAATGAATTCGGAAACTAAACGAATTGCACATGTCTACTAGTTTACACTAGCGTTAGCTCTCTGTGGTGGATCACACTTCAGAGAATGTTTGACAGGTGTTGAGGAGGTGTTGCGTCTCCAGCACCATCATGCTGCAGCCACTTGCATTTGGTCGCATTTGATGGGCAGAACTGCCAAGCATGAAAGGGAGAAGCAAAGCATTGTGGCCACAGCATGTGTACACCCTTGTCCACTGCCTTTGCAGCCTAACGAGGAGCAGTTGGGAGGGGGCAGTAAAGACATGGCTCCACTATGTGTTTTACCACGCCCAATCACAACTGCAAGTGTAAACAAAGCCTAAAAATGTTGGTGTCCTACATTAATGGTTGGTGTAGATGGCCCACTTACACTAGTGGCTAGTGTAAGTAGGAGATCAGCTCCCCATTGGTCACTGCTCAAGGAAATCATGGTAACCTCAAGAGGAGGAATGAGTTTGGGTTCAGCCATACCTGCAAGGAAGAAGTTGGTGCCAGTCCAAAATGTTGGTGTCCCCTAATAATAGTCAGTGCAGATGGTCCCCCTTGCACTAGTAACTAGCGGTAGAGGAACAGCCCCTCTTTAGTTACTGCTCAAGGAACCCCTTGCAACCTCAAGAAGAGGAATGAGCTTGGGTTTGGTCAATACCTGGAAAGAAGCAGTTGGTGCCAGTCCAAAAAAAGTTTGTGTCCCCTACCATTATTGGTCGGTGTAAATGGGCCCTCTTGCACTAGTGACTAGTTGTAGGAGATGTGCTCCCCATTGATAACTACTCAAGGGACCCCTTGAAACCTCAAGAGGAGGAATGAGCTTGTGTTCACCTAACCTGGAAGGAAGTTGTTGGTGCCAGTCCAAAGATGTTGGTGTCTCCTAACATTAATGGTCAGTATAGACCAGTGATGGCGAACCTTGGCACTCCTGATGTTTTGAAATTACATTTCCCATGATGCTCCACTACACTGCAGAGTGCATGAGCATCATGGGAAATGTAGTTCCAAAACATCTGGGGTGCCAAGGTTCGCCATCACTGGTATAGACCCTTGCATTAGTGGCTAGTGCAGGTAGTAGATCAGCTCCCCCTTGATCACTACTCAAGGGACCCCTTGAAACCTCAAGAGGAGGAATGAGCTTGTAATCGCCTAACCTGGAAGGAAGTGGTTGGTGCCAGTCCAAAGATGTTGGTGTCTCCTAACATTAATGTTCAGTATAGACCCTTGCATTAGTGGCTAGTGCAGGTAGGAGATCAGCTCCCCCTTAATCACTGCTCAGGAAACCCCTTGGCAACCTCAAAAGGAGGAATGAGCTTGGATTTGGTCCAACCCTGAAGAAGCTGTCAGTGTTGGTGGAGAAATACCCCCTCTATAACCGTTTATACATAAAGGGGATGCTCATGAAGTTGTTGACTCAATACGGCCATTAGGCTGAGAAAGGCTGAAATGCGCCCATGATATCAGGACCTATTCTCTAAAATGCTATTAAAATGAGCTCAATTTATCAGTTCTGTTTTATTAGAACATCCTTCAGCATGGTCATAATGTCTTGTAACAAAGTATATTCCATGGAACTGTCCAGAGTATCCCAGTGGAGGATCAGTCATATAGTGAACATTGATTACCACTAAAGTGTCATTAATGGACATCAGGGGAGACTGCTTTTAAACATCCTCTTTACAACGCTATTCTTCAAAAGTGTAGCATAAGCAAAATTTTCACCAGCCCTTAAGTGCTCAGATCACGGATGTTCCATAATTACATCCACCCCGCACAGTAGGTAATAACTTGGAATGGCTTCCTTCTCCTAATGCACGCTAGATCACATTGGAAAGCACATACTTTCAAATGCTGTAAATCCCAGCATTAGGATCTCCCCCTTAAGTGATGGTCTCCTTTTCCTCTATTTATATATAAAAAGGTGCATATACAGCATATGTCAACCGTGGCACTGAGGACCTTAAGAACCCACAAACTCCCACCAGACAGTGGGGTACATCCATCAGGAACCAACTATATCAAACCTTTCACCTTGATGCACATCAATGGGTTCATTTACCTGTCCACCCTTCCCTGCTACCCACACAGACCCAAGACCTCTCCCACCACCCCCATGTGACAGCGGTAGAAGCTGGTGATTGGTCATTCAGACACTCAGTGCTGCATTGTGGGAAGATGGGTTGATCACTAACAGGTCATTATTGTAAGATTGGAGCTGACTTGAGTTATGTAACATACAGCACAGCATACAGAGTAGAACTGAGATTAGTTATGTAATCTATAGCACAGGGTACAGAGTGGAGCTTAGCTATGCAACAGAGCACATCATACAGAGTGGAGTTGATCAATGAAACAGAATACAGCATACAGAGTCCACCAGTTTCAATTGTTTGGTTGCAGACTGGGGATCAGTGGCGGCCCGGCCCCCCCCCCCAATCCATGCGCCTGGCCCCCTAATCTACATGCGGGGCTCCGGACACATAGATTCCAATGTTTTTTTCTTTTTTTTTCTTTTAGAAGCAGGTGATTAGAGCCTGAGGCTCTAATAGGCTTCAAAAAAAGGGTGGGCTCGGGACAGAGTACTGCACGTGAGCCCACCCAGTTGTACGACAATAGTGAATTAATATTCCCTATGGTCTTCCTAAATCTCCTCCCGGCCAATCAGCAATGGGTTCCGAGACCAGCCACCCAAAAGAGGAGAAGCAATCCTATTGGCCGCCGGGGAGGAGAGAGGAGATGCAGGGGAAGCCACCAAAGCAGAGGAGGAAACAAGACGCAGGGTGAAGCTGCGGCCCGAGGAAGCGCTGCCCGCGACCTAGATGGGGCAAGTGCAGGGCTGATGACCGACCACCAGCTGCCACTGCTGTGGATGTTAGAAAGCCTTCCAAAACGATCAATCTATGCCACATATCTTCCTACATCTGATTTATAACCTTTGCTATGATAACCATCTATCCATTACACAATATAAGTTGTACACGATGACTGCTCTGCGGGATTCGGGAACAAGATTGGTAAACGATAAGCAAAGTTGCCTTTAGGTCAGCACAATACACAGGTCTCTTCTAAGATCACAAGAAATCATACGTCTACATCAAACCTGGACTGACATCTGTTCCCTGCCAGAGTGAGTTTGTACATCGCCTGGCTATACAGCCTGCCGAGAGCTGATTAATGGAGCGTCCGCAACCATGCAGCTGCTCTATTTATCACTGTGATTGCTCCATCCA
Organism: Lithobates pipiens; assembly: GCF_037356315.1. NCBI lineage: Eukaryota > Metazoa > Chordata > Amphibia > Anura > Ranidae > Lithobates > Lithobates pipiens. Next base: position 35,539,244 of record NW_027507785.1, read on the forward strand.
TCAGCTGGGTTCTAATACACCTAGTTGTTTCTATAAGGAAAAATGGCAAAAGGAAGTAAACCAGAGCAGCCAATCAGACTTCATCAATGTCTATCTTCCTTAAGCTGTGCTGGATATGAGCAGTATCTGCTGAGAGGTTCATGTGACAAAACTGCCAATGATCCTCTGGTTTTAAAAACTAGTTACCTGGCTGTCTCTGACCTTAAAACTTTCTAAGGTACTGGCCTGAAAGAAGCATGCAACAAAATCAATGGGGGAGGGGAGGGGGGGGGGACCCGCCTGAGCTCTCCTACCGGGAAGCGGTCAAAGCCAACAGCCAAACATAGGCAGCAGAGGCATTTCCTGCCCTGCAGCGGCATGTATACAGGCCCCCTTGCATATATGCGGCTAAGGGACAGGAAATGTGGCGCAGGGTATTTTGGCTGGGTGGTGGGGTTGTGTGGCGGTGTGTCAGTGATAAGCTCACTTGCTGGTTGCTGCCCGGCTTACCGCTGCCCATCAATGCTGACCACTAAACTGACCTGCCTGACACAGTGACCTACCTGACATACATACACCGACCTACCTGAACAGACGACAGACATCATGTGTCCTGCAGCAGCAGCTCAGCCGTGCTGTGTGGTGCGCCCATCATCACAGCAGGCATCCAGGAGGAGGAGAGGAGAGCTGCCCGCCCGGATCAGGGATCTCACAGTGATGTGGTGCGGTGGCTGCATTGTAATTACCACCTTTTGGAGCCTGCAGCGCCTATGATGGACGTCACATGTCCCGCAGTCCCGCCATTGGACCTGTGGGACATCCATCATAGGAGCTGCAGGCTCCAGAAGGTGGGACTTGCTATGTGACTCGGCCGCACTCGGGATCAGATTGGTCCCTTCTCAGCGGCGCTCGGGGCTAACAATACAATTGTGCATGCCTGAGACCCAGGTCTTTTTCGGGGACCCAATCAAGGCTCCAGCCCCCCCTTCCAACGCCACTGGTGGTACGACAACAATAATTCACACAGGTGCAATGAAAAAAAACATATATTGAAACAGCACCACAACAGTTCACAAGAAACTCAGTGGGAAGGCTGCCCAACAGGGTACACTCACGGTCTCCAGTAACGAGAAGAGAGCAAGTATTAGCCAGACTGACAGCATCTGTTAAGATCAGAATGTGGCCTGGCTGTCTTATTCCCAAACAAGATGGTGCCCAAAGGAGTTGAGACCCTGTGCTTTCCCTCCTCAGGAACCTTTCCCTAACAATAGTGTGGTCCCTAACAGGAGAGGCTCCTATCCCTACTCTACCAACTCGCAAAAGCGCACAAACCCTGGGAGCCAGAGCCATAAATAGGCTCTGCCTGATCCAAGATGGCTGCCAGCATCACATGGGGTGGCTTCATCCAACTAGATTGTGTCCCCAGTGACCTAGGAAACCATAGAGGAGCGGTGTTCCACTCCAGCTACAAGACCACTGCAGATGAGCGCCACCTGCACTGGAGGAGGTTGATTGCACCTGTCTTCGTGCGACTTTCTACAAAAGCTGCAATGTACAGTATGATCACTGGGGGAAGAGGAGACTGAGGACATTCGTCCACCTGCCTGCAGCAGACTGATGACATCATCATAGGTGCAACAAAAGGTTGGGTTTGGCAGGGGGGGGTAGACTTGATTTTTTTTAAATAAAATAAAAAAACAGAAATAAAAAATGTCTTGGGGACTATAATAATAATAATAATGGGACTGTAATTACAAATATATCTAAACTTCTTTTATATCAGGTGAACTCTTCTCATCAGAGTTTGGCAGGACTGCAAAGCCACACACAAATATAACCTGCCCTTAAGATCCAGGCTGCAGTTACAGATGAAAGTCTTATTATTCATGACAAATGCCTTGTTTATGAATCGGCACGTTGCCATATGTACCGGATCTGCCGCTTCCTGCACAGATGATCAGTGACACAACTTGTTACTCCCAGCTGGAGGATGCAATGCAGCCCCTGGAGACAACCACATCTGTCTCCTCTCGCTCCTGACATGATACAACTCATTCATTAATCAGCATCAATGGATGGAAGCCTACCCCAAGGGCAGGCCTACCTGGAGCCAGCTGGCAGGGAAGGGGTTAACCCAGAAAAGGCTGAATAGGTGGATTTGCCACTTCACAGAGTGTTATAGAGACATTGGCACCAACTTAGGCAGTTGCAGGTAAAAGCCAGAAAAAAAACAAAACAGTATTTTAAATGATTAAATGCAGTGTCTCTGCTCTCCGGGGAAAAAAACATTTTACTTGCAAATGTGTGTCTTTGAAGTTGGTAGAATTTATGACTACTCAGGAGGAGTGAATTCCCTAGAATAGCCCCCTCTCCTTTTTTGCATGGCTTAGTCTCTCTTTGGCAGTGTCTAATTGCGGTCTGTGCTGGCCCGGCTCTTCCACTCTCTTCACCTACATGGACCATTTATTTAGCTGCCGGAGAGGAGCAAAGGTGAATATTAGAGAGAAGCATTCTCAACAAGGGGTTCCTGAAACCTTGGGGGTCCTCCAGAGTTTGAGAGAGATGCCTTGAGCTTTGGCCCTTCCTCCCGCTGACGGCCAACGCATGGGCCCTTCCTCCCGCTGACGGCCAACGCATGGGCCCTTCCTCCCGCTGACGGCCAACGCATGGGCCCTTCCTCCCGCTGACGGCCAATGCATGGGCCCTTCCTCCCGCTGACGGCCAATGCATGGGCCCTTCCTCCCGCTGACGGCCAACGCATGGGCCATTCCTCCCGCTGACGGCCAACGCATGGGCCATTCCTCCCGCTGACGGCCAACGCATGGGCCATTCCTCCCGCTGACGGCCAACGCATGGGCCATTCCTCCCGCTGACGGCCAACGCATGGGTCATTCCTCCCGCTGACGGCCAACGCATGGGTCATTCCTCCCGCTGACGACCAACGCATGGGTCATTCCTCCCGCTGACGACCAACGCATGGGTCATTCCTCCCACTGACGACCAACGCATGGGTCATTCCTCCCGCTGACGACCAACGCATGGGTCATTCCTCCCGCTGACGACCAACGCATGGGTCATTCCTCCCACTGATGACCAACGCATGGGTCATTCCTCCCACTGACGACCAACGCATGGGTCATTCCTCCCACTGATCACCAATGCAAGGAGCACTCTGGGGTTAAAAGGGTGCTATAGAGTGTCACTTGAGTGATAGCCAAGTCTGCTGGTGCTGATGACATCACATTTAAGATCGCGGCACCCAGCACTGGTCTGAAGGCTTTGGATTGTATATACAATTGAGGCTTTTGCTGGTAAATAAAAGCTGTACACACACACACACACACACACGTTACAATATTTTTGTACAATCTAAGCCTATAGCGTATGATGAGAACATAATAATCTAAGGATCTTTAACTCCAGCAACCTCAACTTCTTTCAGTTGCATAAATGGCAGAAATTATTAAGGCAACCTGCCAACAATGTTATTTTACTAAAGCCACATGTTCATGGTTTCTTGGATTGGTTTTGTGGCTGAAAGTGGTTGAAAAATGGCAGATGGGTTGCTAGCACTATAGCTGCAAGCATTCCTGTAAGTACAGTTTAACACCCTCCCCATTCTGAAATCACAATTTTGCTAAAACCCATCTGATAGGTGACTACAGGAAAAATTGGCTGCTGAATTTCTGCTTTCTTAGGTCACCTCTTCCCTTCCAGCCTGCTGAATGGACAAGGAATGATGAAGCTGTTTATAATTATTATTATTATACATGAGTTGTATAGTGCCAACAGTTTGTGCAGCGCTTTACAATATAAAAGGGAGATAATACACCAAAAATACAATTCAATACAAGAGGGTTAGAAGAGCCCTGCTCCTGCGAGCATACAATCTACCCAGTTTCCCCCACCAAAAAAAACCTAGTGTGATTTTTTGGGGATGGCTGCAATATAAGTCCTATCCCAAAAATAAGCCCTAGTTAAAGTCATTGTAAAAACATGTAATCCATTTTGTAGAAAGATTATATAATGTGCGGTGTGTCTCCTTGTGTAACTTTATTGTGGAAAATACCTTATTCAGTTGCCCCCTCCCTCTGTGATGCTTGGAGCGTGGCTGACATCAGCGAGGATCTCATCCTCTCCCTCTGCAGTATTCAGAACGGGGAAGAAGATCTCTGGCGGGTCACATGAGCGCCCAGCAACACTGTAAATAAAGGTGTTTTTCCACAATAAAAGCTACACAAGGGATTACAAAATTCCATGCCGACTCCGGAGCTGATAGGGAAAGAGAAGACAAGGGACATAGGAACTTTAAAAAAAAAAAATTAATTATTACGGTTTTGTTTTTTTAGAACAGGGAGGGGTACAAGCACTGTGCTGTCTATCCTGCTTGAAAGGATCAGGATATTTTTTTTCCTAAGATGGCATGACTATTTGAATAAATGTACAATATGGTACATACCATAAATAAGACATTCCCTGAAAATAAGCCCTAACGTGTTTTTTGTAGCCAAAATTAATAGAAGAGCCAGTCTTATTTTCGGGGAAACGCGGTAAGAGACTTTTACCCTCTGCTCTCGTATCCTGTTCACAGATTGCAATGTGCAGATCAATGGAAGCCCCAAGTTGGCATTTTGTCTTCATTTAAAGACTAACCCTATACCCTAATGTTTAATCCTTAAATCTAACTTTAGGTCAATGATGCATTATTTACGGAGAAGTCACAGTTCTGTGGAAAGATGCCGCATTACAGCACTATTGTTGCTGAAAACTACCAATCTACCTCCTGCGGGGTCAAGTAAAACCTCTAGAATTACAGGGGTGATTATCTGGCACTGCCAACACTGGTTCAGACACCAGCAGCATACGGTGCAATGCATTTGGACCTCCTCCCTCCTGCTGATGGGGAGGAAAGTTCAGACAGAGCTTGCCAAACCCAACATCTGCGGTATTTTTTATTTTAATAAATATCTCTTGTAGTTTTTCATTTTGCAAAACAATAGCTGAACACAGAAAGACCCAGTGTTGGCCAAGGGTACAGTCACAGATCAGAAACATTATTGCCCAAAGCCAGATCAGTTAGATCACCCATATATATGGTACATTACCATGTTATTGGGGCAACCCAACTGCCAAGTCATTATCACCTTGATAAGTAACAAAAGCTGCAGAAGAGTATCTTAGGACAAGAAAGGAGAAGATATAAAGAAAAGGTAACAAGGGAGACAAGAATCCGATTGCTGGAAAATACATAATGTCTGGAACATCCAGGAAATATTTTCGCAAGCGTCTGTTAAATATTCAATAGAGAACGTTTAAAAATATAAGTTATCTTCAGGTCCAAAGCTTTTTGGAGACAACTCAAACTCCACCAGTATGACCACCATGTTATTGATCTTGGCTTCATATTGGAAAAACTGTCCTCCTGTACCTTATTCACACCCTTGTACATAAAAGTTTCCATCAGGTTCCTATTTTCAGATCTTTTCTCAAGACTATTTAAGTCCCTGCAGTCTCTCCTGATATGGTGAAGGGTCTGAGGGATAAAAACTTTTTGTTGCCCATCTCTGAGCTTGTTCTATCTCATCAATATTGTTTTATAAGTCAGGTCTCCAGAACTGAACACAGTATTCAAAATGGTCAAATGAGAGCTCTATATAGAGGAATCACAACCTCCTTCCACCTGCTGGTGATCGCCAAAGATCTATAAATGGAGGAATCAGGACCTCCTTCAGCCTGCCGGTGATCCCTCTAGTGACCACTAAAGATCTATATAGGAGAATAAGGACCCCCTTTCTCCTGCTGATAACTAAGGATCTATTTAGGAATATCGGGACCGCCTTCAGCCTGCCGGTGATCCCTCTAGTGATCACTAAAGATCTATATAGGAGAAGAAGGACCTCCTTTCTCCTGCTGATAACTAAGGATCTATTTAGGAATATCGGGACCGCCTTCCTCTTGCAAGTGATCCCACTAATGACGACTAAAGATCTATAGAGGAATCAGGGCCTCGTTCCTCCTGCTGGAGATCCCTCTAATGCAGTTCTGGCCAACAAAGTACCCCCCTCCCCGCCCCAATATCATACCTAAACATCACAGAGATAGGTTAGGAAAGGCCATCTGTATCTCCATTAGGGAGTATTACCTACACTTCAGATGTTAGGCCAGCAGATTATATTAAAAAAAAAATCTCTCCAATGGGTACAAAAGCCCATTTATAAGCAAAGGTTACAACTAAGCAGCCAATTTCCCATCCTGGTGTCACAAGGGCAGACACTTCCCAATAGGGTCCCAAACAGAAATAAACTGAACAGAAATAAACTGAACAGAAATGTTAACTTATCTTCATTATGGTGTAGTGGTTAGCACTTTCACCTAGCAGCAAAAAGGGTCGCTGGTTCAAATCCCGACCATGACACCATCTGCCTGGATTTTGCATGTTCTACCTACGTGGGTTTCCTCTGGGTACTCTGGTTTCCTCCCACACTCTAAAGACATGCTGGTAGGTTAAATCGGATCCTGTCTAAGTTGGCCCTAGTATGTATGAATGTGTGTTAGGGACCTTAGGTTGCAAGCTCATTGAGGGCAAGGGACTGATGTGAATGTACAATGTATATATAAAGCGATGAGTAAACCGACAACACTATACAAGTACCTGAAATAATAATAATAATATTCAACTAGCAATACACCAAAATTTGCTTTTGGGTGGCCACATCAGCACCCTTTCACCTGTGGCCACCATTCAGGTATTCTGTCAGCTGCCTCTGCTTAGTGTGGATTCCTCTATCCATGCTTAGCAGCATGAATGGAGGAATGGTCCCTGCCAACTATTTATTCAGATAAAGGTGCAGTCAGTGTTGGGACAAGGTCATCTAGAGGCCAGAGCCCAGGGCAAACATGCCAAACTGCTCCCCCCCCCCCCCCAAAGATGGATGAGCATTATGTGTCAGCAAAAATCCCCCCACAAAATCACTGAGCAATATACTGCATGCTTACCCCTCTAAGGAGATCTGTGCCCCTGCTGAAATTCCCCCTCTCAGCTCAAATTCCTGTACTCTAAAAATTTCCCCTCCTGGTACACATCTTCTAACCCCACTACAAATGCCCCCCTCCCATCACAGATTCCACTAATCTCCCCCCACCCCCTTCCCAACACTAATCCCCCTTTAATCATCACTCTTTGGGGGGAGCCCCCCCCCAAAAAAAATTATATTATAATATATATAAAAAAAAAAAATATATAATATATATATATATATATATATATATATATATATATATATATATTATATATATATATATATATAAAAAAAAGGGAAGATCAACTCCTCCTAGAATACTTACCCCCTGCAACGCCCCCCCCCCCCTTCCAACACAAATCCCCTCCCCAGCAATTTCCTTATGGCACCAACCCCCCACCTCACAGTGCCCAGGGCAGCCGCCCCTTCTGCCCACCACTTGTCCTGACCCTGGGTGCAGTCACTGTTCAGGCAACATATTTCCACCCCACCCCATTTTAAAGCAACTTTTGTTAAGCCATCTAGTGTCAACGGCAGCACCCCCAGTTTAAAATTCGGCAAGATTACCAAGAATTGGTTGAAGTTCCAGCAGTGTATGGCCAGCTTAGGACTGATAATTATAACACATAATGTTAGCAACAATTAATAAGGAATGCCTTATCTTTTTTTTAATGACAAAACTGAAAAGTTAAAAAATAAATAGAACAATGACACATGAGAGAAAATGTAAAGCTCTTTATTAATAATCATGGGATAAGTTTATATATATAAATATATTTTAGATGAAGCAGAAATATTTTAACTATGATACCAGAGTACACAGATGGCATATATGTGGAAGAAATGGAAAAAAAAAAAAAAAAAAAAAAAAAAGCAACTTCACAGCAAAACAGGCAAATAGGTAAACTGCCAAAAAAAGTTAATCAAAAGGAACTCGCCGATTGGAAATCAAGATTAACAGATGAAGATAAAAACACAGATTTATGTGGATGCAAAGTACTGCAATCTTGAAGGTTGGATTTGTAACTATAGGTTACTTCACAAGGTGTCCACTTACACTACACAATACATACATGATAAATAAGACTTCCTATGTTTGTTATTAAAGGTCTGGGAAATAAAAAAAAAGGTATCTTGTGTGATACAGAAGAACACCAAAGTGCATCTAAACCCAAGAACAAAAACGTGATACTTTATATTAACTTAGATGGTGGCTGCATTATGTTTTTTTTTTTTTGTTTTTTTGTTTTTTTTTTAATGGTCTCCATTTTTACCTGGTGACCCTACACATATGCACATCCTATTCTAAAGGTGACAACACTCATTGACTGTACTGTATCCATAGTGGAGATGAGTTGTCACCCTCAGCAGAACTTCTGAATATTTCCTGGTCTCCTCCCAATAACATCGCTCTGTAGAGCACACAAGATGTTATTAACTCACAAGAATTCTGTCAGGATCAACATTTTTTCTTCTAAATTTTGCACTTATTGAATAGCTAACATTTTTAATGGTCTATTTAATATTCCAATAGAAAGCAAATAAGAGATGTACATTTTTGGAGTTTACACACACACACACATAAATGAAGAGTTAAACTTTCGTTTCCTCTTTCTCATATGGTTAGTTCACTAAAGCATCATATGAAATACACAATCTAACAAAACTATTGAGCGCAAAATAAATAAATCTTACATTTATGACTTTACAGTGATGGAAAATCAGGTATTTCTGAAGAAAAGTAAACATCATTTAAATTGCAAATTTGGGTAAATGCCTCAACATTTGTTATAGTGTCATCACATCATGGCGACTGTGATGTACAATGATTGCCACTTTAGCTTTAACACATCCTAAAGTAGTTACAAAGTTGAATTGTTTTATACAGACTAAGAATCCTGCAATAATCTGTAAAAATAAATAAATTCTGCAAAAAAAAAAAAGAAAAATTGTAGAAATGGATTACACCAAACAAAAAGAATGTACAACTTAATATTCAACCAACCATATGACAGTTCTTCTCTAGCCTTCGTATAGAACCAAAATATATAGGAGTCTTTTCAGGTTTTGAAGCCAACAGAACATTGGATATCGGAGGGTTCAGCGCCATCTAAGAAGGTGAGGACAAAGTACATGACCTTTCGAATTTTGGCTAGCTCACACAACCTTTCCCCGAATTCTTGGGCATCTGCCTCATTGCATTCAACCTCAGTCTGTCCTGCTTCCATCCAGAAGATGGCTGATGGGTCAAGGAGCTGGCGATTCATGAGGTTGGTGAGGTCTGGTGTCCAGTGCTGGGAAGTCCCCGTGATGATCACCTTCCCGGCTGATTTAAGGCGAATGTTCCACCATAAAAATCGAAGTTTCTGCTTACTGAAGTCCAGGCGGTAGATATATTCGTTGGCTTTCAATACTTTTTCGCCATCTTGGGGCTTGGCATTGTTTTGCTGGAGGCTGTGGGCACGTATACGCATGTACTTGGTAAGTTGCATGTCTTCAGTGAAGGAGAGCTCTATTTCTGATTTCTCTGAGGCCATAGTCTTCAGACTTTTCAAGGAGATCTCTTCAAGAGGTCCTTTCGTTGTACAAAGCAGGTATGAACTATAAGGCTGTGGTTACCTGCATTTCTCCTCTTCACCTACCGCTCTCGCTCCAGTGCTAAGCAACCCCCTCCATTGAAGCAAGGCCTCCTTGGGGATTATTTGCGGATGCTCTCTTGCCTAATTTACAGCTTAAGAACCACGTAATAGCTTATGTAAACATGTCTAGAGGGAACTCAGTAATGGCGTAGGTTACCTTAGAAACTATGTCAGGAGAAAAGAAACTGTAATAGTACAGTTAATAAGATGCCTTTACTGTACATCTCTGCAAGCCGAGCCAAAGTTCTCTGGAACAGTGCTTATGAATTTTATTCCTATAACATTAACTAGACTAGGGTTTCTCAAACAATGTTCCATGGAACCCTAGGGTTCTTCCAGAGGTTGCTGGGAGTTCCTTGAGCAATGACCAATTTCTGCCTCTCAGATAAGTTCCCACTGACAACGCTAGTCTTTTTAGCTATCTGTAAGGAGGTAATTCTTCCCATTGACCACAAGTGGAAGGAGCAGTCTTCCCTCTGGCATCATACTAATGCAGCCCTCAAAATTTCCACTCGTGAGTGGAAAATGTTTTTTGGCGAGCGGGGGGCAGCAACGCCGGCAAGCGGAGTCTTTCTCCCAGCAATCGCCACCAGGGGAAGAAAGAGTGGAGAAACAGGAGAGCTGGCAGGATCACAGAGCGGGGAATGCCCGCTGTAACAGCTTTCATTGGTATTGCAGTTCGCTCACAGTCACACACAGCCTCGCCTCCTGACCCGGCGCCTGTGACAGACCAAAACATCCCAGTATGGGACCGACGTTTTGTCTGTTACAGGCATCAGGTCAAGAGGCGAGGCTGTGTGACCTCAAGCAGATGGCAATTCTAATGTAAGCTGCTACGGCGGACAATCCCCGATCTGCGATGATCCGGCCGTCCTCTCTCTTCCTCTCCACTGGTCATGCTGCAATAGTGAGCACAGGTGAGGATGCAATGATGGGCATAGATCACGCGGCCTTGGTGGGCATTGATAATGTTGTTCATATTTATTTTTGTAACTTAATTCTGCATAAAACATTTAAGTGTCATTTCATGAGATAATTTATGAGGGCGTGTTTAGGGGTGGAATTAGGGGCGGGGCAGGGGAGGGGTTGGGTGGGGCAACTGGTGAGGAGTAACCCTTAAAGAGGAGGTTCACACAAAAATTGAACCTCCGCTTTTCGGAACCCTCCCCCCCCTCTGGTGTCACATTTGACACCTTTCAGGGGGGAGGGGGGGTGCAGATACCTGTCTAAGACCGGTATTTGCACCCACTTCCGGGCATAGACTCCCACGGGACTCTATGCCTCTTCCTGTCCCGCCGCGCTGTCTACTGGGACACATGCTTTGCCTCATCCCCACAACCCTGGTCGGTTGTTGTGGGGGTCTGCAGGCGGGGGGGGGGCTTATCAAAATCTGGAAGCCTCCTTTAACAAGGGGACCCCCAGATCCCAGCACCCCCCCGTTTGAAATGGTAAGTGGGTACAAAAGTACCCCTACAATTTCACAAAGAAAGTGTAAAAAATTGTTAAACACACAGACACCATTGGGAAAGGTCCTTTTTTTTTTTTTTTTTTAAATAAAGATTCCAGCGGTGGTAATCCACTCTTGCTATCCAGCGATGGGTGATCTCTTCTCTGGGGTCCAGCGATAGGTGATCTCTCCCGATGGTCCAGTGCAGCGCATCCTGTCTCCCCCGGAGACACTGCGGAAATCCCGACAGCCTGACAAGTCTTAGCTGAGGAGGACGGGCCGGACCTCGCCCCCCTCTGATGCAAGGGAAAACCCAGGCTTCCCCAGTGATGTACGGGTGACCCCACCCCCCTCTGATGTAACGGGTAACAGGTTTCCATTACATCCGAGTGGGGCGGGTCACCCGCACGTCACTGGGGAAGCCCAGGTTTCCCCTTGCGTCAGAGAGGGGCGGGGTCAGGTGACCTGTCAGGCTGCTGAGATTCCCGCGGTGTCTCCGGTGGAGACAGGATGCGCTGCACTGGAACAACCGGGAGCGATCACCCATCGCTGGACCCCGGAGAAGAGATCACCCATCGCTGGACCCCAGAGAAGAGATCACCCATCGCTGGACCCCGGAGAAGAGATCACCCATCGCTGGACCCCGGAGAAGAGATCACCCATCGCTGGACCCCAGAGAAGAGATCACCCATCGCTGGACCCCAGAGAAGAGATCACCCATCGCTGGACCCCAGAGAAGAGATCACCCATCGCTGGACCCCAGAGAAGAGATCACCCATCGCTGGACCCCAGAGAAGAGATCACCCATCGCTGGACCCCAGAGAAGAGATCACCCATCGCTGGACCCCAGAGAAGAGATCACCCATCGCTGGACCCCAGAGAAGAGATCACCCATCGCTGGACCCCAGAGAAGAGATCACCCATCGCTGGACCCCAGAGAAGAGATCACCCATCGCTGGACCCCAGAGAAGAGATCACCCATCGCTGGACCCCAGAGAAGAGATCACCCATCGCTGGACCCCAGAGAAGAGATCACCCATCGCTGGACCCCAGAGAAGAGATCACCCATCGCTGGACCCCAGAGAAGAGATCACCCATCGCTGGACCCCAGAGAAGAGATCACCCATCGCTGGACCCCAGAGAAGAGATCACCCATCGCTGGACCCCAGAGAAGAGATCACCCATCGCTGGACCCCAGAGAAGAGATCACCCATCGCTGGACCCCAGAGAAGAGATCACCCATCGCTGGACCCCAGAGAAGAGATCACCCATCGCTGGACCCCAGAGAAGAGATCACCCATCGCTGGACCCCAGAGAAGAGATCACCCATCGCTGGACCCCAGAGAAGAGATCACCCATCGCTGGACCCCAGAGAAGAGATCACCCATCGCTGGACCCCAGAGAAGAGATCACCCATCGCTGGACCCCAGAGAAGAGATCACCCATCGCTGGACCCCAGAGAAGAGATCACCCATCGCTGGATAGCAAGAGTGGATTACCACCGCCGGAATCTTTTTTTTTTTTTTTTTTTTTTTTTTAATAAAGGACCTTTCCCAGCGGTGTCTGTGTGCTTAACAATTTTGGTTGCGTGCTCGGATAAAGGGTCTGGTATGGATTTTTGAGGGGTACTCCATGCCATTTTTTTTTAAATTTGGCGTGGATTTTCCCTTAATATCCATACCAGACCTGAAGGGCCTGGCAATTGAATTTGGGGGGAACCCCATGCATTTTTTTTTTTTTTAATCAATGACTTTCAATGACTGTTCTCTGTATTACGGGGAGCCGACAATTCATTATAGCTGCGAGTGCTTTTAAATTACTTTTTTTCCCCGCAGAAATTACATTTTGTGCAGGGACAGTTCTAAGCACGGGAAACATGCGCCCCCCTTTACAGGCATAGTATACACACCCCCCAGGTACGAAATTTAAAGGAATATTATACTTTTATTGTTTCACTTTAAGCATTATTAAAATCACTGCTCCCGAAAAAACGTCCGTTTTGAAACTTTTTTGCATTGATACATGTCCCCCCCTGGGGCAGGACCCAGGTCCCCAAACACTTTTTATGACAATAACTTGCATATTAGCCTTTAAAATTAGCACTTTAGATTTCTCCCATAGGACTTTTACAGGGTGTTCCGCGGCTTTTCGAATTTGCCGCAAACACCCCAAATTGTTCGCTGTTCGGCGAACAGGCAACGTTCGTGTCGAACATGAGTTTGACTCAAACTTGAAGCTTAATGCTCATCCCTACTTATGAATACTACAGGAATACCATACCAATCAAAAGGAAAGCCTACCACTGACACTGGACAAGAAAGGAATAACCCATCACAAGACTGGCTAGACACCTCAATTCAAGGTAAGTACAATTTATAACAGTAATGAAAGCTAAGGCTTTGAAAGGCTGGGTGTGCATTGTTGCCTACAGTGTAGATTTAGTTTTTTCAGAAGTAACAGATTGTTTTGCCCTGATCTACTCAAACCCTGTACAACTCCAGCCCTTTTAGGCAAGATAAAGTTAAATTTCAAAAGTGCCGATTTTGTTGTGCAACCTCCAGTCACACAAAAGCTGGCCATACAAATGTTAAATCTCAATGTTTCTCTTTCAAATAAAAAAATAAATAAATAATAATGTAGTGCTGGCTCCTGACGAGCAGGCGCTATTTTTGAAGCCACAGTTGGGCTTCGGGATTATTTCTCTAAATTTCTGGATTCAGTACCAGTCCAGCTGGGTTGCACTGGGTTCTCCTTGACCACAGGTGTTGCTGTCACCGCCGGCAAGAGTAGAAACGCAGTCTAGCTGGATGCATTGAATGGCACTTATCTCTCGGAACCAGCCCAGTGGGAGTGCTTTCTTGTTGTGCATTCTGGGGGGGTGGTATTTAAAGGTACCGACGCCACGTTGGCAGGGGATTATTTTCTGACTGTTTGGTTCTGGGGGTCCTCCTGACCCAGCCCCATGGCCCTCCTGGCCTGGGGTGCGGAACTATCCCTCCTGTGTCTCCCGAGTGAATTTTGGGGTCTACTGATCCAGGGATAGTCCGGTGCCGTCTCATCAGAAGGGAGAAGCCCAGCAACTGAAGAAACCGGGGGGGGGTTTCTCTGAAGGAGCCTGAAGACTTAGTTGAAGGACGCAACCTGGATCAACACTCATACGGTATCGCCGAATTGGCGGAGATACCGTATGAGAAACTGGTACTGTATGTCAGTTCTTTAAATTCATCCACTTCCCGGTTCTCTACTGTGCATGCGCGAGTTGCTCAGCGCAATGGGAATGGTCCGCGCTGTCTCTGGGGCCCGTGTGTGTCCCAGCAGACAGCGCGGCAGGACAGGAAGAAGCATAGACTCCCGTGGGAATCTATGCCCGGAAGTGGGTGCAAATACCTGTCTTAGACAGGTATCTGCACCCCCCTCCCCGCTGAAAGGTGGCAACTGTGACACCGGAGGGGGGGAGGGTTCCGATGAGCGGAAGTTCCACTTTAGGGTGGAACCCTGCTTTAAAGTGAATATCGCAAACACTAATTTCACTATATGGACCCCTTATATATCTGTACACATACCCCCCTTAATCTCCTCTTCTCAAGAAAGAATAGATTCAGTTCCTCTAATCTTTCCTCATAGCTGAGCTCCTCCATGCCTCTTATCAGTTTGGTTGCCCTTCTCTTCACTTTCTCCAGTTCCCCGATATCCTTTTTGAGAACTGGTACCCAAAACTGAACAGCAAATTCCAGATGAGGTCTTACTAATGCTTTGTACAGGGGCAAAATTATATCTCTCTCTCTGGAGTCCATACCTCTCTTAGTACAAGAAAGGACTTTGCTCGCTTTGGAGACCGCAGCTTGGCATTGCATGCTATTCTTGAGCTTATGATCCACCAAAAATCCAAATCCTTCTCCACTATTGATCTATTGATTCCCCCTAGTATGTATGATATAGAAAAATATAAACCTTAGTGCCTGCAGCTGTTCATCAAACTTCAGCTGCAGTAAAAAAAACTTGCTAATAAGCAAATAGGCACCACATTGGCCCTACCCTAATCCAGTGGTACCATTCCAGCCATTAACGAGCCCCCTAAATATTAGAAACAATGGCATTGAAATGACACAGCTTAATTCTTTTAGGATCCGTGGGTGGAGGCCATCTGGTCCAGGTTCTTTATCCACCTTTATTCTGTCTAAATATTTCTGGACCATATCACTTTTGAGCCATTGTGGATCATTTGGGGCTGTGTCACTACCACCCTCGTTATGGACATCAGCTCCCCCATGCTCCTTTGTATACACAGAGGTGAAGAAAGTATTTAATAAATTTGCCTTCTTTGTCCCCAGTCACCCCACTCTAGATTATTTTGTAAAGGGTCCACGTGCTCAGACCTGTCCTTTTTACCATTAATGTATTTGAAGAATTTTTGGGGGTTTGTCCTACTATCTTTTGCAATCTGTCATTCGTTTGGAATTTTTATGAATCCTTGATTTCCTTTTTACATATTCTGTTATATTCTTTGTAATATTTAGACGATGATCACGTTCCTTCATTTTTATAATTTTTTAAAAGCTCTTTTATTAGCCATTGTAACTTGCCATGAGCCACACAGGTTTTATTTTTAGCCTTTTAAACTTATTGCCCATGGGAATATACTTTGCAGCGAGTTTACATACAGCCACTTAGAAAAATTTCCCATTTTTATTCTGTGTCCATTGATGCCAATATTCCCTCCCAGTCTAGGTTCCGGGGAGCAGCCACATACTTGGAAAATTTTCTCTCTTAAAGTTAAGTGTGTTTAATCTTACCCATATGTGTTTGTTGCTTACAGCTAACATTAAAATAAATAATGCTATGGTCACTGCTACCCAGATGTTTTTCTATATGAATAGCGGTAATAAGCTCTGCATGGTTTGAGATTACCAGGTCCAGCAGAGAGTCATTCCTAGTCGGGCCTCTATGAACTGGACCATAAAAATTGTCTTGTAATAGGTTTATACATTTTTGCCCTTTAACTGTCCCAGCAGTGCCATTACTCCAGTAAATTTCCAGGTAGTTAAAATCTCCCATTATCACTGTCCCAGCCCTTTCCATCTGTGCAAGGAGCTGAGTCTCCACCTCCTCATTAACACTGGGATATCTATAATGAACTCCAATGATAACCTTTGTAGTACGCACAACCATGTACAGTTCCACCCATAATGCTTCAGACTCATCACACTCTCCAACTAGGTCCTCTTTCACACTCGCTTTGAGATCACTTCTCACAGAGACAGACACCACCCCTCCGTTTTACCCTGTCTTACCAAAAGAGAGCATAGCCAGGAATATCAATAGCCCAGTCATGAGAAGAATGAAGCCAAGATTCAGCAATACCAATTAGATCATAGTTCTCCTCATGCACCGATGCTTCCAACTCCCCTATTTTGCTTGGCAGACTTCTGGCATTGGTGAACACTAATTCATTGTCACATTTTACAAACTTATGTTGCATATTTTTTACCATTTCCAGTGGTTGATTTTAACATAGGAACCTTCATATCATCTGCCATAGAGGGCCCCCCCCCCCATAGGGGCTGACCCCTGTATAACCTGTCTGCCCCATTATAATCCAAATTTACCCTCCCTCCACAATTCTAGTTGAAATACTCCTCCAACCTTCCCATAAACCTCTCCTCCAGCACAGTAAAGCCCCTTCCATTTAGGGGGCAAACCATCTTTAGCATATAGGTTGTACCCCAATGAAACGTAAATCCAGTGCTCTAAATACCCAAATTGCTCCTCCTTACACCAGGTCTTTAGCCATGCATTAAGTTCTATAATCACCCCCTGCATTTCCTGTGTTGCCCATGTCACAGGCAATATTTCAGAGAATATCACCTTGGAGGTCCTTCCCTTCAACTTGTAGCCTAGTTCTGTAAATTGGTTAAGGAGCCTTCACCTTCCATATATTCTGTTATTGGTTCCAACGTGGACCAAGACAGCTGGGTCATCCCAGCCCCTCCCAGTAATTTATCAACACGGTCCACCACATGCCCAACCCTGGCACCAGGGAGACAGCAAACCATTAGGTTGAGGCGATCCTGGAGACAAATTATTCTATCAGTCCTTCTGATTATAGAATCCCCTATTACCACCAACTGTCTAGGCCTACCTGCACTCCCCTTATCACCCCTACTAGATGGGCTGCTCTCCCAGCTGTTAGGGGGAGCAGTCACATTTGGGACTTCTAACTGTATTGCAGATCAAAAGTTTGTTGAAATAGCCTGAAAATTGTAATGCATATGGTCAGCATAACTGCTTTAGAGGGTGGTATCAAACATTCAGAAACACTCAAAAGAGTTATTCAATTATTCAATTCAAGGCCTGTTAAAAGTAAACAGGCTACCACAAATTGAAAACACCATTTAATTAATTTAACTTAGTATGAACAACAGATCGCTCTGCTCACCCCTGACAGCATGGAGATCTGTCTGTATACATTGACAGATCTTTGCTCTGTCTCTCTGTGGAGCCATCGCGGGTGCCCGTCGGTCATCGGAGTCACTGTGCATCAGCTCCGGCGCGCACGCCCCCTAGTGGTCAAATGGCAAACTGACGTACAGTTATGTCAATTTGCCCAGGGGAGCCAACCTGCCACAGTACAACTGCCGCAGCTGGTCGGGAAGGGGTTAATGTAAGTATAAAATACCGTCCTATCTATTAATGCTAGCAGTTTTAGAAGTTTCCATGACTGACTGTATCCCCATCCTTCCATAGATTGCTACACAGTGGGGTCAATTTACTAAAGGCAAATAGATGGTGCACTTTGGAAGTGCAGTTGCTCCAGAGCTTAGTAAATAAGGGAAAGCTTCACTTTGCAGCGGCTACCCAATCACATGGAAAACAAAAAAGATACCAAATAGATATCAACAGGTTGGACTTTTAAGGCATGGAAGCAAATAGGAAAGTAGAAAAAAAATATTTATTTTATTGAAAAATACAATATCATAACAGTGTTCAAAACAATATAAAAATCATATGAAACGATATAATTTGTTGACTATATAACTACAGTTGAGCACATGCTTTTTAAATGTAACATACAATACAAAGTCTATGTATATATGCGTTGTTTGAATTTTAACTCTGATATATCTCATTTCAGAAAGTGAGATTTATTGTTGCTCTCTCTTGCTACATCTTTAAACCTTTTTCCGTGTCCTGAGGAAGCCTTTACGGCGAAACGCAAAGACGCGTCGCACAAGGGTTTAATGTACAAATTATATTTCATATGATTGTTATATGGTTTTGAACACTGTTATGATATTGTATTTTCCAATAAAATAAATATTTTTTTCTACTTTCCTATTTGCTTCCATGCCTTAAAAGTCCGACCTGTTGATATCTATTTGGTATCTTCTTTGTTTTCCCTTGATGTATTACGGATGTGGCATTGTGGGTGCTCCCTCCTTCCTATTTCTCATACCATAGCAAGTATAGGCGCACAATTCTGAAACGACACTGTAAATATCTTCCAATATATTGACTTATAAAATATAGAATAAAAAGTCTCTGATAATAAATCATTTAGTCCAATCGGAACTAAAATACAGAGGTATGCAGACAGGGCAGCTGTCAAATTAGGAATGAAACCATATTTCCAGAGAATATTTCCAGGCGTCTCTCTACTTGTTTAATTTTGCTATTTCTCATACCCAATCACATGCAAGGAAATTTAAAAAAAAAACGAAAACAGACGGCATTTTTGTTTGCCGTGATCAGCAGAACTTCCCCTCATTTACTAAGCTCTGGAGAAACTGCAATTTGTCTTTAGTAAATCAACCTCGTTGCATCATGTCCATGCTCGATATAGTGATACACTTCTCCCATTCCGGATATTATCTGCATATCAATTTTTTATTTTTATTTTTATTTTTCCCATGAAGAGGATTTCAAACAAACATTAGAACACTATCTGCAATGATATCTGGTGGCAAGAGGATCTTTTCTTGTTATTTATTCTTGCATGTTTCCCCAATTGAAAGACTCTACTCACTTCCTGTTTTAGTGAGCATACAGGAAGTAAAGGGTAATCTCCCGAAGAATATGAATAGTACTGTTCACAGGACTACAAAAAGTTCTTTCCAGTTTCAGCATAGGGCCAGGCTAGGGGAGAAGTAAACCTGCTCTCCTGTGATGTAGCATATGAATCTATCCCGGCATGAAATACACACTGTCAGCACTTTTCAAACGTTGTTGGGGAACTATTATAAAATCTGAATTAATGGCTACTTTACACGATTTCCATGCCCAATACCGGGAGATGTGGTGAGCTCTTGGCTCCTTTTCTATAGTACAGCACAATTCCACACAATACTAAGCTTGTAAAAGTATAATCGGATCACCTTTGACAAGCTGACATAGAGATGGAGGTGTCCCTTTTGTCGGGTCAGCCATCCTCCTAACCCTTTGTTTCCCTCTACTTTTCCCTCCTCTTCTCCATTCCATGTCTAAACCTATCTACCACCTCCTCCACATGCCTCCTCTTCCATATTCTTTCCGCTTTCTATCTAGTCCTGTTCTTTCCCACTGAACACCCATATCGAAACTTCTCAAGACATACGGAATTAACGAAAAAGGGTGACACTTAACCTGGGTGGGGGGCAGGGCCATCTTTAATATTGATTGGACCCCGGGCAAAAAAAATTTTGGGGGCCCCTTCCCATGGAATTTCACTCTCCACCTGCTCTGAGACATACAATAAATAGAAGCTGGACTTAAAATCAGTTTACTGTATCAGGTCAGGCAGCAATTGTGATTGGTTGCCAGAGGTTACAGCATATCATTACTGCTTACTGACTGGTTGCTAGAGGTTACAGCACACATTACGGCTCACTGATTAGTTGCTAGAGGTTACAGCAAATGATTTCTACTTGTTAATTAGTTGCTAGAGATTACTGTACAGTAATACTGCTCACTGATTGCTAGAGGTTACAGCACATCATCTCCTCACTGCAGGGGAGCATGAGATACATATGAATGCCATCTTTATTTACATATCAATGCAGATGGCCACAGCTATTTGCTTAGTAAGGCCGCTGCTATTTACATATGAATGCCAGTTATTTACATGTAAACACAGGGTCTGCAGGTGAGTCATCTGTACACAACAGGGCTAAAACTTCAAGGGACAAGGAAATTTAAACCAGGATAGTTGGCAAGTATGAGACAGCTGCTTTGGGCCCCACAACAATGACAGGGCCCAGGGCAGCTGCCCCTTTTGCCCTGCCTTAAAGACAGCCCTGGTGGGGGGAATTCTCCCCAAGCTTATTGTATACAATCTTGATTAAAGCTCTGTCTTGTTTGTAGGAATTATTTATCATTTTGTTTACTGTACTTTGTTTTACCAGGACCTACCTCTTTTCTGTATCTAAAATCTGAAATTAAAGACACAAGCCAGTCCTTCCCCGAAAAGGAGGCTTGAAATCAGAGCCTCCAGTGCCTGGAAATGACTTTACCCCTACCGGGATTAATGCCCGTGCATCATCTGGTCAAACAGGAACACAGACAGGCCAAAAACCCAAATGCAGCTCCCGAAAACCTCTGCCAAAAAAGTGCCCTACAATGCAGACTGTGCACGCACCAAGACACCCGGACTGGGAACCCATGCTACGCTGCCTGCGCTGGCCCTGCCAAAGGGCCACTTCCAAACATGGCCTTTGCCAGGCACAGAAGGAGAAAGGGAACCAATCTACCTCCTTCCCATATGGAGGAGTGATCTTGGAGTGCAATCTAGCATAGAACCCTACAAGCTGCTCTCAAGGGAGCCAGGTAGGTAATGGTGTTGGTGGAAGAAAAGTCTAGCCAGAGAACAGTATCCTCCTCTCACCCTGGTTCCAGGTGATTTATCTCCTCCGGCTGGAGGAAACACAATAAACTGACCAGTTTAGCAGGAGGACTTTTTAGGTACTTTTGCTGATGCGTTTTCTGTTCCTGTTGGAGGAGGTGCCTATATCTCATGAGCTGTTCTGGAAGATGATTTGGGGGGGGAATAAAAATAATTAAAAACTCTTCTGTAAAAAGAAAAAAATATATATATATATATTCTTTAGTAACAGCAGATGGTAAAGCTACTTCTGTAAAACTGACCAACATCGACTCCCCTCTCAGCATCAATGCTCCAATTCTAATGGACACCAGTGCGGGTGTCATGTCCCTCCAAGGCTTGGCCATTTACAAAATGCAGTCTACGCTGACATAATTTTAATGAATTTTGTGATTAACTGAACACTGGAAGGGACAAAGGCAGAGCTGGAGAAATGGTGTCAGTGGTGCGCTTAAAGTACACTGGAAACTGCACCATCCAAAGCAGTGGTAAACATATTGTAAGCCCTAGGGCTAGGCAAAAGAGTCAACAGCCATGAGCTGTGATATTCAAAGCAGCATTACCAGACAAGTCCCAGACCAATGGGTAGGGATGAGCCGAACACCCCCCTGTTCGGTTCGCACCAGAACCTGCGAACAGACCTAAACTTCGTGTGAACTTTAGAACCCTATTAAAGTCTATGGGACTCGAACGTTCACAATCTAAAGTGCTCATTTTAAAGGGTAATATGAAAGTTACTGTCCTAAAAAGTGTTTGGGGACCTGGGTCCTGCCCCAGGGGACATGGATCAATGCAAAAAAAAGTTTTCAAAAACGGCCGTTTTTTCAGGAGCAGTGATTTTAATAATGATTAAAGTGAAACAATAAAAGTGTAATATTCCTTTAAATTTCGTAGCTGGGGGGTATCTATAGTATGCCTGTGAAGGGGCGCATGTTTCCCGTGCTTAGAACTGTCGCTGCACAAAGTGTCATTTGTGCAGGAAAAAAAGTATTTTAAAATCACTTGCGGCTAAATTGTCGGGTCTCCGTAATACAGAGAACACTCAATGAGTGTTCTCTGTATTAGCCGACAATTCATTCATTCATTGATTAAAAAAAAAAAAAAAAAAAAAAAAGCGTGGGGGTTCCCCTAAATTCAATCAAAAGGCCCTTCAGGTCTGACATGGATATTAAGGGGAACCCCGTGTCAAATTAAAAAAAAAAAAAATTGACGTGGGGGTCCCCCCAAATATCCATACCAGACCCTTCAGGTCTGATATGGATATTAAGGGGAACCCCGCATCAAATTTTTAAAAAAAATTGACGTGGGGGTCCCCCTAAATATCCATACCAGACCCTTTATCCGAGCACGCAACCTGGCAGGCCGCAGGAAAAGAGGGGGGGACGAGAGAGCGGCCCCCCCTCCCTCCTGAACCGTACCAGGCCACATACCCTCAACATTGGGAGGATGCTTTGGGGGTCTGTGACCCCTCAAAGCACCTTGTCCCCATGTTGATAAGGACAAGGGCCTCATCCTCACAACCCTGGCCGTTGGTTGTGACCCCCAGATCCCAGCCCCCCCCCTGTTTGAAATGGTAAGGGGGTACAAAAGTACCCCTACCATTTCACAAAGAAAGTGTCAAAATGGTTAAATAAGACAAACACACTTTTGAAAAATTCCTTTATTAAAAATAAAAAAAATAAAAAAAAAATTCCAGCGGTGCTAATCCACTCTTGCTATCCAGCGACGGATCTCCGGGGTCCAGCGATGGATGATCATATCCAGCGACGGGGGATCTCTCAGTCCAGCGCTGTCCATACCTCCTTCTTCTGTCTCCACTGCGGAGACACTGCAGAGAGCCGAGCGCTGACATTTCTTATATTGGGAGGGCGGGGCCACCCGTCACCTGACCCCGCCCCTCTGACGCAGGAGAGGGAAGCCAGGGGTTCCCCAGTGACGTGTGGGTGACCCCGCCCCCTCTGATGTAACGCAGGTTTCCGTTACATCAGAGGGGGCGGGGTCACCCACACATCACTGGGGAACCCCTGGCTTCCCTCTCCTGCCTCAGAGGGGCGGGGTCAGGTGACGGGTGGCCCCGCCCTCCCAATATAAGAAATGTCAGCGCTCGGCTCTCTGCAGTGTCTCCGCAGTGGAGACAGAAGAAGGAGGTATGGACAGCGCTGGACTGAGAGATCCCCCGTCGCTGGATATGATCATCCATCGCTGGACCCCGGAGACCCGTCGCTGGATAGCAAGAGTGGATTAGCACCGCTGGAATTTATTTTTTATTTTTTTTTTAATAAAGGAATTTTTCAAAAGTGTGTTTGTCTTATTTAACCATTTTGACACTTTCTTTGTGAAATGGTAGGGGTACTTTTGTACCCCCTTACCATTTCAAACAGGGGGGGGGCCGGGATCTGGGGGTCCCCTTGTTAAAGGGGGCTTCCAGATTCTGATAAGCCCCCCGCCCGCAGACCCTCACAACCAACGGCCAGGGTTGTGAGGATGAGGCCCTTGTCCTTATCAACATGGGGACAAGGTGCTTTGAGGGGTCACAGACCCCCAAAGCATCCTCCCAATGTTGAGGGTATGTGGCCTGGTACGGTTCAGGAGGGAGGGGGGGCCGCTCTCTCGCCCCCCCCCCTCTTTTCCTGCGGCCTGCCAGGTTGCGTGCTCGGATAAAGGGTCTGGTATGGATATTTAGGGGGGACCCCCACGTCAATTTTTTTTTAAATTTGATGCGGGGTTCCCCTTAATATCCATATCAGACCTGAAGGGTCTGGTATGGATATTTGGGGGGACCCCCACGTCAATTTTTTTTTTAAATTTGACACGGGGTTCCCCTTAATATCCATGTCAGACCTGAAGGGCCTTTTGATTGAATTTAGGGGAACCCCCACGCTTTTTTTTTTTTTTTTTTTTTTTAATCAATGAATGAATGAATTGTCGGCTAATACAGAGAACACTCATTGAGTGTTCTCTGTATTACGGAGACCCGACAATTTAGCCGCAAGTGATTTTAAAAGACTTTTTTTCCTGCACAAATGACACTTTGTGCAGCGACAGTTCTAAGCACCAGAAACATGCGCCCCTTCACAGGCATACTATAGATACCCCCCAGCTACGAAATTTAAAGGAATATTACACTTTTATTGTTTCACTTTAATCATTATTAAAATCACTGCTCCTGAAAAAACGGCCGTTTTTAAAACTTGAAGGTGCAATTTAACCTTTACACCCGGTGCCCAAGAACCTTGTCCCAGTACTTTTAGGCCCTCGAATGCTATGGAAATGATGGCTTTAAGCCTGGACATGCTACTGTGTGGCAGCACAGGCGAAGAGGTCTCTTTAAATACATTGCGAGTTAGGAGATCCTTTGTGCCTCTGAAGCTCATTAGATGGTACAGAGGAATACCCTTAGCTGACCATGGAATGACTCAGCTACAGGAGAGAATAATATAGTGTGACATTAATCTAATTTCTTGAGGTCACATTACTGCTTTTATAAGAACAGATCTTAAACTTCCACTTCAATCTTATTAAAAAAAGGAATTAAGATTTGGCAACAGTGATCATTTACTTCTGAAGGCGAATATCGATGGTACAATCCATTCAAAAGTAATATTTTGCAATTGGGTTGATAACCGGCAGTTTGGCTCAACCATCAGCTGCTTATATTTCTGAGACCCAAATAGATCGACAATCCAAAATGTCTCCAAACTATTTCCCAATCCCCCCTCACCAATGTAACAATATAGCAAACCAGGTCTCACTCAACCAGATATTTTCTTCACAGCATAAAAACGTAGAGGGTAATGCCTTTGAATCGTGCAGGGGTGGGGGTCAGCGCCGTTTTTAAGGC
Organism: Lithobates pipiens; assembly: GCF_037356315.1. Lineage (NCBI taxonomy): Eukaryota > Metazoa > Chordata > Amphibia > Anura > Ranidae > Lithobates > Lithobates pipiens. The sequence continues at coordinate 35,564,022 of NW_027507785.1, forward strand.
AGGGCAAAAGTGACAGCTGCCCTGGGCCCTGTCATTGTTGTGGGGCCCAAAGTAGCTGCCTCATACTTGCCAACTATCCTCATCCCTTGAGGTTTTAGTCCTGTGTCCCAATATCTCAGTGTGTGAAGTGCTGCTACAAATGCGGCCCAGCTTTGCCCTATTGTTGTGTACAGATTACTCACCTGCAGACCAAGTGCTTACATGTAAATTACCGGCATTCATATGTAAATAGCGGCGGCATTCATATGTAACTAGCGGAGGCCAGCAGCATTGATATGTATATCATGCCCCCTGAGGTCATATTCACAGTAATCTCTAACAACCAATCAACAAGCAGAAATCATGTGCTGTAACCTCTAGCAACAAATCAGTGAGCTGTAACCTCTAGCAACCAGTCAGTGAGCGGTAATGATACACTGTAACCTCTGGCAACCAATTGCAATAGCTGCCTGATCTGATTCAGTAAACTGATTTTGAGTCTAGATGCTAATTATTGTATGTCTCAGAGCAGGTGCAGAGCAAATTGGGGGGGGGGGGGCCAAGAAAAGTTTTGCCCAGCGTCCAATCCATATTAAAGATGGCCCTGGTGGGGGTGCCGAGCCAGAAACCTCAGAAAGTTCTAAAATAGACACGTAATGCCTGAAAGTCTCACCCACTACTGAAAGCAATTTTGGGTGGTCTTAGCCTGCAAATGGCAATTTTGCCCAAATAAATTTACTAAGGAAGTGAAAGGGAATTGTATAAAAAGGACAACCACGTGTTAAGCAACAAAAACTTAACTGAGAACCCCACTGCACCACACACATCTAGATGTTTACTTGCCTACTAATGATAGCAGCTGCCGGGTGTTTAGATGTTTTAGCCCAAAATTATCTCCAATGCTGGCTGTGGAGTAACTCCCCATTGACATAAATGGGGTTGAACCCCTAATGTTTCTAGGGTAGGTGTAAGGCTCTATCCAAGATTATGGGGATTTGTTCTGCAAATTTCTGTCAATAAACCCGTTAAAAAAAAAAAGAAAAAAGTTGCTCCCCATTGTCCTGCCTCCTCATTTCCCATGGTCAACCATAACATGAAAGCTTGGGTTGCCCAAGAGTGCATTTATTTCTAGGCAATCATTGTGCATGTGCAGCAATCACCTGAGAACATTTCTGTCAATACGTCTGTTAAAAAAGTTGCTCCTCATTGCCCTGCCTCCTGATTTCTCCCGGATCAACCAAAAAATAAAAAAATCATCAACCATAACATGAAAGCCTGGGTTGCCCAAGAGTGCATTTATTTCCATGCAATGAGGAAGAGGGACAGGTAGCCAAGTGACACAAATGGGACTTATCTTGGGGAGGAAAGAGGGCAACAGTGATTAGAGCAGTTCATATTGGACTCCATCACCCAATCAGCCTTTGCTTAAAGTGCAGTTCTCACTGATACTTTTTTTTTTATTAATTTTTTTTAGTAACCATATCTTTTGTTAAGGAGGCCAATTTAAAGAACTCACTTTTTTGTTTTGTTTTTTTTATGCAGAATCGGCCCTGGATTGAAGATTCTGTAGAGGAAATATTTTATAATATTCTTTCCAGGCAGTTTCCATAGTGCTTGTGGGCAGGTGAAGCCCACAAGCACTATCTTCCAGGCTCTGGTGCAGCTGAGCTTCCAGCATGCACCGCCCGTTCTCGCGCATGCGCCGTATGTACAGCGCAGCGCCATACACTTAAGAGATGTTGCCATCACAACGGGCATAATCGTCGGAAAAGGCCCCCCCCCCCCGTTCTGATGGCAACAAAGCTCTCGACGCTGCCCAGTAACTCCTGGGAAGTAATGACAAACATCTCCCAGGAGTACTACCGAGCACGGGGCACCAAGGAAAGCGACGTCAGGCGCCTTGGAGAGGAAAAGGCAGATTACGAGGGACCCCCTAGCAACAGACCTGAAAAGGGGAGTAAAAAAAAATTTTTTTTTCCATAGGTTGTTCCTTGTATTTAAAATGGAAGTAAACCCTTCCAAACAACTTTGACCTACAGGTAAGCCTAGATTAAGGCTTACCTGTAGGTCCAAGTAATATCTCCTAAACCTATATGGTTTAGGAGATATTTGCCCGAAAATGGGCACCGCTGTCTACGGCGCATGCGCCGTAGACAGCGGCGCGCAGGCGCACTAAATGCGGCAAGTCCAAGAATGGATTTGCCAAATTTGTCTACTCCCGTGCGCATGCGCGGGAGTGACGTCATCGCGGCTCCGGCGAATGGCAGCGTCGGAGCTCCGAGACGCGACTCCCGTGCGCATGCGCGGGAGTGACGTCATCGCGGCTTCTCCGCTGTCATTCGTCGGAGCTGCGAGAGACGCCACAACCAAGATGGATGCGGCGGACTACAGGTGACAGCGGCGACTTCGCTGGCTCCTGTGTCAGGTAAGTGACACATAATGAGCTACTATGCGATGCATAGTAGTCCATTATGCTTTACCTTTGCAGGGAAAAAAAGAGGAAGTAAACCCATCAGGGTTTACTTCCTCTTTAATACTGATGAATACTGTAAAAATAAATAAAAAATCTATGACTAGAACTCGGCTTTAAAACTAAGTACCACCCCTTAAGCCGCGTACACACGGGCGGACTGTCTGGCCAACTTAGTCCGTCGAAACACATTTCAGCGGACAGTCTGCTCGTGTGTGGGCTTCAGCGGACTTTTTCAGCGTGCAGTCCGGCGTACTAAATATTTCGGAATTTCCGTAATATTGTCCGTCATACTTTGGTTTCAGCGGACAATCCGCTCGTGAGTAGGCTAGTTCGACGGACTAATTATGGCGCATTGTCAGGCTGGCACTTACCGAACCGATGAGTCCGCTTGGGCAGAGGGTGGTCTCCCGTACGTGTCCGACTTACAACCCCTGATAGAGCAGACAGGTGGCTGAGAGTGCGGAGTGGTAAGAGAGCCTGTGATATGGCTCCAGGAGCAGGAACTTGCAGGAAGCTTCTGGCAGCAGGTGTGTAGATAGGACACAGGCAACTGGGTACAGAACAGGAGCAGAGCAGGCAAGTCCGGGTGCAGGCAGGGTACGGCAACAGGCGGGCAGCAGAGGCACAGAAGGAGCAGGCAAAAGAGAGGTCAAACAGGCGGAGGTCAGATGCAGGCAGAGGTCAGCGGTGTCAAGGGAAAGCCGGGTCGTCAGGAGGTAAGCAAACAGGAACACAGGATACGAACAACGGGACAGGAACCGAGAAGCTGTTGATCAGGCAGCACCTGGGAGATGTCAGTGGCAGACCTAAATAGGCCGTTTGGCGCCAAGCACCGAACGCCGGCAGACACACCAGCGGTACCCGAAGTGCCCACCACAGCGCGCTGACGCGCACCAGCGCCAGCAGGGGCACGCGAGGGCACACACTGACGCGCACCAGCGCCCACAGGAGCGCGCAACACCGCACGCACAGGAACACGCACCCCAGCACGCACCGCAGGACATCGGCACGCACCAACACGGGCAGCACCGCGACCATCCAGGTAACGACCCTGACAGTGCCCCCTCCCTAAGGGCAGACTCCGGCTGCCCAGGTGAGCCGATCTGGAAACCTGACGGTTCTTGAAGGCCCGCAAAAGTTCCTGAGCATGTAGATTGTCCTCGGGTTCCCAGGAGTTGTCCTCAGGTCCATAACCCTTCCACTTGATGAGGTACTGGGTTACATTACCCCTCTTCCTGCAATCAAGGATTGCTTCAACCTCAAACTCCTCTTCATTGTTCACTATAACAGGTTCGGGTGGGTCGGTGGTGTGGTCAGCAAAGGGATTTGGGGTAACGGGCTTCAGTAGGGACACGTGAAAGACCGGGTGCACTCTAAAAGAGTCAGGCAGGTTAAGTTCATATGCCACTTCGTTTATCTTCCTTTTTACAGAAAAGGGGCCCATGAATTTAGGGCCTAACTTCCTGGAAGGACAGGCCATCTTAAGGTTGACTGTAGATAACCATACTTGGCTGCCGGGAGCCAGAACGAGTTCTCCCCGTCTCCTTTTGTCAAACGCCCGTTTGTAGCATTCCTGGGACCGGGCCATGGTTTCCTTTAGGAGTTGGTTGTTTTAAGAAAAGAAGTCCAATGTCTCGGAAACTGCTGGAACAAGGCATTCTGGGACTGAGCTGGGCAAGAAGGCTGGGTGGAAGCCGTAATTGGCAAAGAATGGTGTCTGGTTGATGGCGGAGTGCAAGGAGTTGTTATAAGCAAACTCCGCCATGGGTAGTAGCGAGACCCAGTCATCCTGCGAGAAGGAAGAAAAACAGCGGATGTACTGCTCCAGGGACTGATTGGTTCTCTCCGTTTGTCCGTTTGTCTGGGGGTGATAAGCGGAGGAAAAGGCCAGTTCAATTTCAAGAGACCCGCAGAGCGCTTTCCAAAACCTCGAGGTGAATTGGGCGCCTCGGTCAGAAACAATACTTGCCGGGATCCCATGCAGCCTTACAACTTCTTTGACAAAGATCTTGGCCGTCTCCATAGCCGAGGGAGTGCCCCTCATCGGGAGGAAGTGGGCCATCTTGGACAGCCTATCTACGACAACAAAGATAGTAGAGAACCCCTCGGAAAGGGGGAGTTCCACGATAAAGTCCATCGAAATCATTTTCCACGGTCTCTCAGGGACAGGTAAAGGTTTCAGTAGGCCCCAAGCCCGCGTCCGGCTGTTTTTATTTCGGGAGCAAGTGCTGCACGAGTCCACATAGTCCTTGCAGTCCTTAAGAAGTTGAGGCCACCAAAAGGTGCGCTGAATCAGTTCGGCGGTCTTCCGGGTACCAAAGTGTCCGGCCATCTTATGATCGTGGCAGAGTTCCAACACGTTTAACTTCAAGGCTTCAGGGACTACAATCTTGCCTTTATGCCAGAACAACCCCTCACTACAGCTGACCTCGGGGCTCGGGGGCATTCCAACAGAAGCCTGTCTGATCCGGGAGATAAGGTCCCCTTGGAGGAGCAAGAAGTTCCCAGAAGGGAGAATAGTATCAGGAGGCAGAGTCTCTTCAGGGATAGAAAACATACGTGACAGGGCGTCCGGCTTGACATTCTTAGAACCAGGTCTATAGGTGATATGAAATTGAAACCGGGAAAAAAAAAGAGCCCATCTGGCTTGCCGTGGTCTAAGTCTTTTGGCAGTTCTCAAATATTCCAGGTTTTTGTGGTCGGTGTAAACCAGGATGGGATGTGCAGCACCTTCCAATAGGTAACGCCACTCCTCCAGAGCCGCCTTAATGGCCAGAAGTTCTCGGTCCCCAACATCATAGTTCCTTTCGGATGATGACAGTTTGTGAGAAAAGAACGCCACCGGGAAAAGAAGGGCCTTGGCACCCTGCCGTTGAGATAACACCGCCCCCACAGCGATTTCCGAAGCATCCACTTCAAGAACGAAGGGTAAGGCTGGGTCCGGATGTTTTAGAATAGATGCAGAGGTGAACAGCATCTTAAGTTTTTCGAAGGCCAGCTGTGCCTCAGGGGTCCAAGAGAATCGGGTACCCTGCCTGGTCAGTTCGGTGATGGGAGCAATAATCGCAGAGAAGCCCCTGATAAATTTCCGGTAAAAGTTGGGAAAACCGACAAAACGTTGTACGCCCTTCCTGTCCACAGGTGCAGGCCAGTCCAGGATGGCAGATACTTTTTGGGGGTCCATCTTGATGCCCTCCACAGATATAACCAGGCCCAGGAATTGGATGGACTGGCGTTCAAACTCGCATTTTTCGAGTTTCGCGTAGAGCCCGTGTACCCTGAGACGAGCTAGCACACTACGGACATGTCTACGATGGTCTTCCAAGGATGAGGAAAAGATTAGGATATCGTCCAGGTATGCAATTACGTATAGGTCCAGGTAGTCGCGGAAGATATCGTTGACAAAATGTTGAAAGGTTGCGGGTGCATTACACAGCCCGAAGGGCATGACAAGGTACTCGTAGTGCCCAAAACGAGTACGAAACGCTGTCTTCCACTCGTCTCCCTCTCGGATACGGATTAAATTGTAAGCTCCGCGAAGATCCAATTTCGAAAAGATGACTGCAGACCCCAGCCTCTGGAACAACTCGGGTACTAGGGGTAAAGGGTAACGATTTTTGACAGTTATCTTATTCAATTCCCGATAGTCAATGCAGGGACGTAAGGAATGGTCCTTTTTTTCCGACGAAAAAAATGCCAGCACCGGCAGGGGAAGTAGAAGGACGGATAAACCCTTTCTTTAGGTTTTCGTCAATATACTCCTTCAGCGTGCCTAACTCCTGTTCCGTTAATGGAAAAATTCTCCCAAAGGGGACTTCGGTACCTGGTAACAGTTCAATAGGGCAGTCATAAGGCCTGTGGGGGGGAAGAATATCTGCGCCTTTCTTGCTGAAAACATCCACAAAGTCCTTGTAGGGTTCCGGAACGGTCTGAAGCAATTTTGGATCGACATCCAAACAGAGAAGTGAAGAGGAGTTGCATGTCGGTCGGGCCAAGCAGTGTTGTTGACAGTAATCGGAGAGAAACTTGATTTCTCCTGTGGCCCAGTTAATGCTTGGATTGTGGGCCTGCAACCAGGGTATCCCCAGGATAATTGGAAACAAGGGGGAGGAGATGGCATCCAGACGCAGGTGCTCCTGGTGACAGGTGCCCATAGTAGCCAGCAGAGGAACAGTCTCTTGAGTGACAGGACCGGAACTAAGGGCGGAGCCATCGGCTAGATGTACAGCAAGCCCCTGGGCCTTGGGTATGAGCGAGATGTGATGGTTGGCAGCGAAAGTCAGATCGATAAAGCAGCTGCATGCTCCGGAGTCAATGATGGCTGACACTGGAAAACTCCCTCCTGGAAGCTGCAAAGTGAGGAGAAGGGCAAGGTGAGAACTGGGTTTTCGTAGAACAGAGGCACACGTGAAGGAAGAGGAAACACACTTACGTGTCTTGTTGGGGCAAGCCCTGACATAGTGCCCAGGTTCACCACAGTAGAGACATAAGTTAAGGGTACGTCTGCGCTGCTTTTCTTCAGGGGTCAACGAGGGCCGGAGTAACCCGAGCTGCATTGGTTCCGGAGCTTCCTGAGCGGGGGCAGAAGAGGTAGAAGAGAACTGACCAGCAGAACTGGGAACCTTGGGGAGCACCCAGGTGGGACGGAAGTGGCTGGAGGACCTCTCCGACCGGCGTTCCCTTAACCGGCGGTCAATCTGAATGGAGAGGTTGACTAACTCGTCCAGGGTTTGTGGTATTCCTACCCGTGCCAACTCATCCTTAAGGGGGTCAGAAAGTCCCATCCGGAATTGGTGACGCAAGGCGGCGTCATTCCAATCCGTGTCGGAGCTCCAACGGCGAAACTCCACTGCATAGTCCTCGGCCGCTCTGCGACCTTGTTGGAGAGAGTGTAGTGCGGCTTCTGCAGTCGCAGTCAACTGAGGGTCCTCATAGAGCTGAGACATGGCCAAGAAGAAGTTGTCAAGGCTATCCAGGGTTCCAGATTTCTGCTCCAATAAACGATGGGCCCAGGTTTGAGGCTCGCCGGACAACAGGGATATCACAAAGCCCACCTTGGTTGCCTCTAGAGAGAATGTCCGGGGCTGCAGTGCGAAGTACAATTCGCAGGAGTTGCGAAACGCACGATACTTGGTGCGATCGCCAGAAAACCTCTTGGGTGTAGGTACCCTTGGCTCTGGAGGAAGCATCACTACGGAGGGTGCAGATGAAAGACCGGTGGGGGAGGTTCCTTGAGGGTTAGATGAGGAGGACAAGGCTTGGACTTGCTCCTCCAACCTTGAGTAGCCATCCTGGAGACTCTTCACGGCTTGGGTCAGACCGGCCAAATGTCTGCATAACTCATCCATAGGGGAGGCCCCCTGCCCGGACTCAGTCATGGCTGCCTGATACTGTCAGGCTGGCACTTACCGAACCGATGAGTCCGCTTGGGCAGAGGGTGGTCTCCCGTACGTGTCCGACTTACAACCCCTGATAGAGCAGACAGGTGGCTGAGAGTGCGGAGTGGTAAGAGAGCCTGTGATATGGCTCCAGGAGCAGGAACTTGCAGGAAGCTTCTGGCAGCAGGTGTGTAGATAGGACACAGGCAACTGGGTACAGAACAGGAGCAGAGCAGGCAAGTCCGGGTGCAGGCAGGGTACGGCAACAGGCGGGCAGCAGAGGCACAGAAGGAGCAGGCAAAAGAGAGGTCAAACAGGCGGAGGTCAGATGCAGGCAGAGGTCAGCGGTGTCAAGGGAAAGCCGGGTCGTCAGGAGGTAAGCAAACAGGAACACAGGATACGAACAACGGGACAGGAACCGAGAAGCTGTTGATCAGGCAGCACCTGGGAGATGTCAGTGGCAGACCTAAATAGGCCGTTTGGCGCCAAGCACCGCGCGCGGGCGCGCGCATAGGCGCGCGCGCGCCCCCGAACGCCGGCAGACACACCAGCGGTACCCGAAGTGCCCACCACAGCGCGCTGACGCGCACCAGCGCCAGCAGGGGCACGCGAGGGCACACACTGACGCGCACCAGCGCCCACAGGAGCGCGCAACACCGCACGCACAGGAACACGCACCCCAGCACGCACCGCAGGACATCGGCGCGCACCAACACGGGCAGCACCGCGACCATCCAGGTAACGACCCTGACACGCATGCTCAGAAAGGATTTACACTGCGAAAGGTTGCATTGCTGTGTATTCGACGTCCTATTTCTAGTCCCGTCGTACGTGCTGTACACGTCATCGCGCAAGCTTTCGACGGACTGTTTGTGCATCCGTGTGTGGTCAAGTCCGTTCATTCGAAAGTAGGACGGACTGTCCGTCGGATTGTATGACGGACTAAGTTGGCCATACAGTCCGCCCGTGTGTACGCGGCTTTAGCTTTCAGAGCACGTACTCCCATTGTAAGCCTCATCTCAGCTTTCAGCTGGCATGTAGCAAATCTATATAAAGCATGCATCTCATATAAATACACTAGCTGAGTGATTGGTATATTATTTTCAGAGTTGTGGTACATATTTACACTTTATAGTGCCCCTGATGGAATTAAACCTCCCTCCATGTAGTTTATGAAATCAAAGAAAAGTTTGAGTAAATATTACGCTATGTTTGCCATACGAATCACACACACTGAAATAAACAGTGAATTCTGCTCTCCGGGGAGTCAGGGGGCACCACAACGCCTCTAGGCAACTGCACAAGGAAACCAAATCTAATGAGTCCTCTATGGACTCATCTGACCTATGTGTGTGATCCCATGGGGGGAGAATAACACAGCAACAGCGGAAAAGAAGATATCTGAGCCAGTCCCATACTCCATCTATAGCTGGGTGTGCAAAAGTGTACAGTAACAATATGTGCGGAAAAAGCTCATTAAAATATACATGTTGACAGACATTTAAATACACAGTTGCAATACAAATCTGTAAAAAATATAAAAAACAGACAAAAAACAAAACAAAAATTAAAACAATAAAAAACAAAAATAAAAAACAAAAATGAAAAACAAAAACACACACACCAAAAAAAATAAATAAAACCCAACACACAATAATCTTGTACTATACGCTATACATAGTCCTGACTCCTGACCATTTATTTTTGTTCCAGTACAATCACAGTAACATCTTGCACAAGGCTGTGATTAGATATTAGATAGTATACAAACCAATGGCAACTACCCCAACCTATAACTGGCCTTTTCGGCAAGGTGCACATGGAAGGGCAACGCATTTCAAAAAACAAAACCAAAATGCCCAGCCAGCCTGCAACAAACCAAACTTCCCCGGTCTAACAGTTTGCATTAAAAACAAAGGGTTTCGTTTGCACACATTTGCAAATACATGCGTAAGCTGCAGCGGCCACATCATAGCACCCCAGTTTACTGCAGTACTAACTCTATAATTTGAGAGTCTCCAAAGTTGTCGCCTCCCCTCTCTGTCTCTTTTGCCAAGTTAATGTATATGTGAAAGAGAAGGTGTGCCAAAACACATAAGTGTTCAAGTATGCTCTTTAATAATCCACAAATGGCAAACAGCAGAGCTTCCCCCCCCCTCAGAGAATAGGTGCAGGAACTCCACCCCCCCCTAATCTCTGCCCCCTACCCACCTCTGAGCACTGTCTCTTGGCTCTACCCCCTACCCATCATCACCCCTTTTAGAGAATACAGAAACCAAGCATCACTTTGTGCTACTAAGTAATTTATATGGAATATGACAGACCTTCACCCCAGCAGGGGTAGACCACCCAGCAACATTAGACCCCCACCAACAATAGATTCCCTACACAACAGACTTGCCCCCCAGCAACAATGGACCTGCCCCCGCCGAAAAAAATACCACCCCAGCAACGACAGACCCCCACCAGCTAGCAACAGTAGACCCACACACACAAAAATGCATCCCCACCAGTGACCATAGATCCCTCAGCAGCCAACATCAATAGACTGTCTAGCACACGCCGGCACCCCTTGACATAAAATACATTCAGTGCTGGAGGTGCCAGAACTGCGTTCCCGCTGAAAAAAAAAAAAAGAAAAAGTATAATCACAATAGGCGATCTCATGAAACGTGTTGGTTTCTTGTGATCATACTTTATCACTTGTGAATCATTAAAATAGATACTTTGACTCAGTGGCGGCCCGTCCATATGGCTGACCCCCAATTTACATGCAGGGCGCAGGATGCATGAATTTCAATTATTTTTTTTTGTTTAAGAAGCACATGATGAGAGCCTAAGGCTCTAATTGGCTTCAAAGAAGGGTGGGCTTTGGGCGCAGAGCACAGCGCCCCGAGCCCACCCACTTGTCAATAGTGAACATTCGCTATGGTCTTCCCGATTCTTCTCTCGACCAATCAGGAAGTGGGTCGTGAGAGTCGCGCCCCCCCCCCCCCAATTGGCCAAGAGGAGACGTATTCCTATTGGCTGCTTAGGAGGAGGGAGGAGATGCACGGCGGAAGCCACCATGATGCTGAGGAGAAGATGCAGGGAAAGGCGCCACCTGCAGGAAGCGCTGCCTGCGACCTAGATGGGTTAAGTGCGGGGCGGGTGACCGGGCGGCTGTGGGTGCAAAAATATACCACCAGCCGCCACTGTTTGGACTCGTATTGTGTCTTTGGAATTGCTTCTAACTTGAATATTCATCAACTAACTTAAGCTTAGTATGCGCCTTAACTAGGAAGCCCCTTGCTTTTGGAGAGATGCTGATCCAAGACCTCTTTAGGTACAAAGAAAAAAGAAAAGAAACTTGGGTACAGTGCCACACACCTACCCTCAGTTGGATTTATTTTTCCACGTGGTCAACCCAAAAGCGGTCTTTTTCCTTCACCTTCTGTCTTCCAACTCTCTCTAGCCCTGTCTTTCTTCCAAAGTGAATGCCCACCTACCCTATCCCCCAAAGGTGTCAATTTTCCCCCCGCCCCTCCCTCTGTCTCTTTTGCCAAAATGTCAGACACCCTTTGCCCATCTTGTGGTTGTCCTCCCCATCACAGTTTTCTTTCCCAGAGTTGTAAGCCCCCATCACTCTTGTCTATTCCCAAGATGTCCGGGGCACACAAGGCACACTATGTGCCCATGTCTATGTCTCACCCGTACAAACAATTTGGGGCTGATATCTCATCACCTCACAAGTGTATATAAAGGAACGACACACTGGAAAATTTTGCACAATGAAAAAATCCTTAAGGTGTCCACGTATTTTTAATCACACATTGATTCTTACGCAACATTTTTTATTAAACCCTTCCCAATTATTTTGGCACATAGCTTTTCGCAATCTGCACTCCCTCCTGTTCAGGTTTCCCTTAAGCCGCGTACACACGGGCGGACTGTCTGGCCAACTAAGTCCGTCAGACAATCCGACGGACAGTCCGTCCTACTTTCGAATGAACGGACTTGACCACACATGATGAACAGACAGTCCGTTGAAAGCTTGCGCGATGACGTGTACAGCACGTACGACGGGACTAGAAATACGACGTCCAATACACTGCAATGCAACCTTCGGCCGTGTAAATCCTTTCTGAGCATGCGCCATACTTAGTCCGTCCAACTTGCCTACTCACGAGCGGACTGTCCGCTGAAACCAAAGTTGGACGGACAATATTACGGAAATTCCGAAAGACTTAGTCGGCCAGACTGTCCGCTGAAAAAGTCCGCTGAAGTCCACACACGAGCGGACTGTCCGCTGAAATGTGTTTCAGCGGACTAAGTTGGACAGACAGTCCGCCCGTGTGTACGCGGCTTTAGTCAAAAAGGTGGCGATCCTGTGCTCTCTCCTCCAATCACTGAGCTTCATTAGAAAACTGTAAAACGCTAAATACAGAATATGGGAACGGATATTAATTCCAATTTTTCCAGGTACAAGGGTACGTTTACATATTTCGATTATAATTCAGCCCCTGGGGTGGTGACTATTGTACTTCATAAAAGGGACTCAAAAGCAAAAGAAAAATAAATAAAAACACACCTTACCTCATGCTCCCTCTAAGGGAACTTAGAACCAATTCATACATATTTAGTAAAATGTATATGCACCAAAAACACACCAGAAAAAAAAAAAAATTATATATATATATATATATATATATATATATATATATATATATATATATATATATATATATATATATATATAAAATAAATAATAATACATTTAAAAAAAACCCGCAAAGAAAATTCTCCATTTGAAAAAAAACAACATAAAAAAATAAAATTGTCAAAAATACACAATGAATGAATGTATTATTCACAAGAACCTGATGTGTTAAAAAAAAAAAAAAAAATCAAAATGAGAACCAAATTTGAGCAGTTGACCAGAGTGCTTGTTTAATATTTTCATAAAAATAAACATGAAAGCTTAATTGTTAAGGACACCAACTGCTCATTTTATTCTGTCCAGTTTTCATCAACCCCAAGGTCCTTATAGAAGGAATGGGCCCCTGGATGAGCCAGGTAGGACGATCAGTTCCTTAGATATGGTAAATGGTTTGAACTCCTTACCTTCTGCCACAAGGCCTCACGAGAAGCCAGCGAGGAGCAGGCCGCCACAAACCAGCAGTTCCCAACCTGTCCCTGGTGCAAGTCGTGTGAGCTGATGCCATCCACGAAGAGGCGAGGGTCATTGCAGAACTCCTGCAGGGAGAGAACAAAAAGGAACGGGGTGAGCAGCGGGAATCTTCTACAAAAGAGCAAAAGCGTGACATGCGTCCCACTGTTTTCAGATAAACTGGCTACTGACATGCGTTTCTTGGAATAACTTCTCAAAAGCAGCAGAAAAACATAAAATGGGGTTGATTGTTTTTTTTATTCATTCAAGATTCCATATCATCATTATTATTATTATTATTATACCTACAGGTTGGCGTGTGGTGGGAAATATCCCTCTGATCTTCTGCAGCCCCATCTACCTGAGCAGAGCATTTTATACAATGATTGATGACTGGTTTCATACACAAGGTACAAATGCTCCAAATCAGTGTTTGTATTTTTTATTTTGTGCTTTGTCCTATACTAGGTTTGTATTTTTTATTTTGTGCTTTGTCCTATACTAGGTTTGTATTTTTTATTTCAGGGTTTGTCATATACTAGGTTTGTATTTTTTATTTTGTGCTTTGTCCTATACTAGGTTTGTATTTTTTATTTTGTGCTTTGTCCTATACTAGGTTTGTATTTTTTATTTTGTGCTTTGTCCTATACTAGGTTTGTATTTTTTATTTTGTGCTTTGTCCTATACTATGTTTGTATTTTTTATTTTGTGCTTTGTCCTATACTAGGTTTGTATTTTTTATTTCAGGGTTTGTCACATACTAGGTTTGTATTTTTTATTTTGTGCTTTGTCCTATACTAGGTTTGTATTTTTTATTTTGGAGTTTGTCCTATACTAGGTTTGTATTTTTTATTTCAGGGTTTGTCACATACTAGGTTTGTATTTTTTATTTTGTGATTTGTCCTATACTAGGTTTGTATTTTTTATTTCCGGGTTTGTCACATACTAGGTTTGTATTTTTTATTTCAGGGTTTGTCACATACTAGGTTTGTATTTTTTATTTTGTGCTTTGTCCTATACTAGGTTTGTATTTTTTATTTCAGGGTTTGTCACATACTAGGTTTGTATTTTTTATTTTGTGCTTTGTCCTATACTAGGTTTGTATTTTTTATTTTGGGGTTTGTCCTATACTAGGTTTGTATTTTTTATTTCAGGGTTTGTCACATACTAGGTTTGTATTTTTTATTTTGTGCTTTGTCCTATACTAGGTTTGTATTTTTTATTTTGTGCTTTGTCCTATACTAGGTTTGTATTTTTTATTTTGGGGTTTGTCCTATACTAGGTTTGTATTTTTTATTTCAGGGTTTGTCACATACTAGGTTTGTATTTTTTATTTTGTGCTTTGTCCTATACTAGGTTTGTATTTTTTATTTTGTGATTTGCCCTATACTAGGTTTTCATGCTTGTATTTTTTATTTTGTGCTTTGTCCTATACTAGGTTTGTATTTTTGATTTCGGGGTTTGTCCTATACTAGGTTTGTATTTTTTATTTTGGGGGTTGTCCTATACTAGGTTTGTATGCTTGTAAATTTTATCTTGACGCTACAACCAAAACCATTTAAAGCCCAACCACAGATCTATTATCCAAGAAAAAATAAAAAATAAAGAAAAAAAGAAAAAAGTATCCAGTGCCCACCACCTGCATTTGTTTTTCTGGAAAAATGGAAATTACGCGCTGAAAACAAAAAAACACAATAACTAAATAAAATAAAGCATCTGCAAAAAATGTGAGATACACACATGGACAGATAAGAAATTCAATGTAGCAGTACTATAAAAAACAAATAAAATAACAGAAAAAAAATATACTAATCCAAACGATGAATATATGTGAACTACAACAAACAGCAAAAATGAAAATTGATAATCAGTCCATAGAAAACACATCAGTGTAGATTCTTGTGATATACACCTCTCAAAGACAGTGTACCTGCACCACATAGAATGCGCGCTTACCAAAGGGCAAGCTTTAGTGCGCCTGCTGCTAAAAAACCCAACCAGGGCCTCTATCCGGGGGGATGTTGAATGTCCACAGGAAGGGCAACTGGAACTATGCACCAAACAACCGGGAAGATTCGAGCATCCAACCACCAGGGGTGTGGGTCAGGTGTTACGCAGAAAAGAAAGAAAACTCTCCATAGTGTAAAACGTACTAAAGGTTTATTAAAACTATTAAAACTGCACTCACAGAAATGTAGTTATAACAATCAAAAGAAACAGCTGACTGGCTTGCAAACACCGATCCACTGAGTACAGCGCGATGACGTCAACACGTCAACCTCCCTACTAGTGTTTCGTCAAATTGACGTCTCATTTTCTAGTTGTCATATTTACTCTCGTTAACCCCCCCCCCCCCCCCCCCCCCTTCTCTCCTTTGCCTAGCTGTTTTAGCCACTTCCCCCTGCCCCATCTTTTAGCAGCATTAACCATTTTATATAATATGACTGGTACATATGCAATTACATGGTATTAAATTATTGCTCCATAAGAGTGCTTTTATTCTGATATCTGTCTTATACTTTGTATGATTGTAGATTTTACCTTTCCTGATGAAGTTGACCCCTGCTTCATTAAACGTGTTGAGAATTACTGTATTCACACCAATTATCTCTATAGCCACCTTGCTCCTTGAGATAGGGAAGTACTGTATATGGTGACAATTATTTGATGTGAGAATACAAAAAAGGGGCTGTTTAGGAGGTCTCCAGATAACCACAAGAGGCTCCAAGCCATGTGCATTAGAGTTGTATTTATTTATTTCCAGAAGTTTTCCTTGCATTTGTTCCCACATTTGTTTGGCAATTTTGGCATTGTTGCTTTGATTTTTTGGGATTTTCGATTTTCCCCCGTCTTTTTTTCCTTCTAAATACATAAAACATTGAGGGTGAGCGTAGGTTCACACTGTTGAGGGTGGGGGGCAGCGTGTAAATGCCATTTGTTCTTGCACCCAAAACACTCTGCTCTTTTGCAGATGCGGGGGAGGGTGCCATTGATTCTTAATGACACCCACACAACACAGATCTGAAAATGCAGAGCAGCTGCATTTTGCAAAAAAAAAAAAAAGAAGCCGTACAGGGACCCTTTCTCTGTGTTTTTCCACAGGTATAGCATCCTATTCAAATGAATAGGCTGCTGTGCCCATGCAAATGCAGAATGCAGGCAACGCAACAGCGTGAACCTGGCTTATTCACCTAAGCACACCCTCCTGTCCGCATGCCTGAGCCAAGGGCAGGTGGATTCCAGTTAGTAAATGCTACATGAATTGTTAATTTCAAAAAACTATTAGCTAGGCACCTGAACGACCACAAGATACACAGGGATATACAATGTACTACTAACATAAGCACACACACACAGGTTGGATTTGATGGACTTGTGTCTTTTCAACCTCACCAACTATAACTATGTAACCATGAATAATCTGCCCTTACTCAAGATGACCACTTCCAGAAATGCTCAATGGGGTTGTTTTTCAAAGTGACTGCTCAGGGAAAAAAAGCAAGGAGAAATGGATAGATGGGGGAGCTTACTTTAAAAATTAAAAATGAATGAAATGGCATTTTTGGTTTGTGGTGCTCAGATGCAGTGTATTTCTGCTTGAAGAGTTCTGGTTACTCAGAGGAAATAATGGGAATAGTATTTGTCATAGTAGCTTACTAACAAGGACTCTTCACCCCTTGGGGACGCAATTGGTCAATTAATCCTCCAAAGAACAAACACCAACACCTGTGTCCTGGTGTCATTTACCAACAGAGAGCAAAGATACCCTACAGCATCTTTCTATGCTGATCAGAAAAGTGAGCCTAGCTCTGAGGAAGGGGGTGCACCCCCAAAAACGCAATAGATGTACCATGTTCTGTGCGTGTCCATGTGTATATGGCCTTTCGTCAGTTGCATTTTGTGACTACTCACTTTTATACAAAAGTTTCTTATTATTAAATTATCTCTGGTAATGCACCAGGTGTGCATGCCTTCCATTTCTGTTTTTCTTGTGGTCAGAGACTGGAGACGCGATACAGGAGACCGTCAGAGACTGCGCACCCGATACAGGAGACCGTCAGAGACTGCGCACCCGATACAGGAGACCGTCAGAGACTGCGCACCCGATACAGGAGACCGCCAGAGACTGCGGACCCCATACAGGAGACCGCCAGAGACTGCGGACCCCATACAGGAGACCGCCAGAGACTGCGGACCCCATACAGGAGACCGCCAGAGACTGCGGACCCCATACAGGAGACCGCCAGAGACTGCGGACCCCATACAGGAGACCGCCAGAGACTGCGGACCCGATACAGGAGACGGTCAGAGACTGCGGACCCGATACAGGAGACGGTCAGAGACTGCGGACCCGATACAGGAGACGGTCAGAGACTGCGGACCCGATACAGGAAGATGAAGGATGAACAAAACTCTGGACAGCCGCACTCCGGATCAGATGAAAAGTAAAAAATGCCTTTATTTCTTCAAAATGAAAAACCTCACATCACACAAATAACAGCAGCAAGAGGGAAAAAGTATAAAACCAAATTTTTTTACTTTTCATCTGATCCGGAGTGCGGCTGTCCAGAGTTTTGTTCATCCTTCATCTACTTGGTTTGTGCAATCAGCTTGCACCTGGGACCCCTATTTGCCTGGGGAATGAGCAATCTTTTGGTGGACTGACCTGGAGCGGTGGGTTCTCGTTTTTCTTGTCGACTTTCTGGATTTCTTGGACCCGATACAAGAGACTGCGGACCCGATACAAGAGATGGTCAGAGACTGCGGACCCGATACAAGAGACGGTCAGAGACTGTGGACCCGATACAAGAGACGGTCAGAGACTGCGGACCCGATACAAGAGACGGTCAGAGACTGCGGACCCGATACAAGAGACGGTCAGAGACTGCGGACCCGATACAAGAGATGGTCAGAGACTGCAGACCCGATACAAGAGACGGTCAGAGACTGCAGACCCGATACAAGAGACGGACAGAGACTGCAGACCCGATACAAGAGACGGACAGAGACTGCGGACCCGATACAAGAGACGGTCAGAGACTGCAGACCCAATACAAGAGACAGTCAGAGACTGCAGACATGATACAGGAAATGACCAGAGAGTGTATATATGCAGTGGGAGATGGTCAGAGTCTAGACATGCCACAGCAAATTTTAAGAAACAAAAAGGCATGCTGCAGAAGATGAACAGAGAACGTGCTATTGGGGTTGTTTGGGACATGCTTCAGAGACTGTCACGTGCTCCCACCTCTGAGCTCCCTAAAAATGACTCGCGCCACATTTGAGATTACTTTGCGTTGCAGGAAAAAACAGAAAGAGGAAAGGGGTGAACAGCACAGAAAAAGTAAGATGGTATGACCCAGATAAATCAACCAATTTAACTGCTAGAAGCCCATCTGAAGAATACTTTTCCTTTGCTGGCTTAGGCAAGCATCAAAACCTTGTCTGCAAGTGCCTTGAGGGTCACACAGTGAGTGCCAAAAGGGTCACAGGATGGGTACAAGGGATGCAATATTAAAATGTACATCACATAGCTTTAACCACTAGGTGGCGATATAGGTTGCTGAATCAATATTCCAACGCCAAAAAACGTTTTCATTTTTCACAGAGAAGCAAAGGGTTAAGATGCCTGGCAGAGGCTCTGATCCTTGCTCATTATGTTCAATTTTAAACTGTAAATAATAAAGGTTTTGGCTGGAGTTACTTTAAAAAAAAATAAAAAAAAAATACAACCATACATTTACAATACATTTCGGGCCACTAATATCACTATGATTCCTACTGCATTAAAGTGTATTGTATTTGTACTGTCTACCATCAAGTTTTAAAGCACTGCGTAAACTGTTGGCGCTATATAAATCCTGTATAATAATAATAATAATAAACTGGTTAAGGATTTAACCACTTGCCGTCCAGTGTACTTAACAGTGTGCAACAGTAAGGCTTGACGTGTTTGGTATCCATTTATTTAACAGTCTTATCTTTCATATTTTAGCCAACAATTGGGTATTATATTGTGTTTTTATGCACTAAATGTAATTAGTGATTTTTTTCCCCCCTGAAAATATAGACTTGATAAAAATTTCCACAAATATAGTGAAAACAGAAAAAATTGCAACCGCCACCGTCTTACAGGACCCCTGCTTTAATTAAAATATATAATTGTTTGGTTGAGTAGGTTTTAAGTAATCAAAAAAAAATTAAGTAAAAAAAAAAGTAACCCTGAAATTTAAGTGGTAACCCAGACCGCTGTTTGATGAGCAGAGAGTGGGGTTCAATAGCCAGAAGCAGTTATGAGCTTGGCCATCCTCCACACTCGTGTCTATCCGAACTTCCACTTTGCGCCATTTACTAGTCCAATCAACTTTAGGCAGGGTCATGCCACACACCGCAGCACATGTAAATAAAAAGGGATGGGGTTCTGGTGATGCCCTTACATGAACACATGCCCATATTTAGCCAATAGAAGGAAAAAGCTTTGCTCAGTCTTCCCCCTTCCAGGCAAGACCTTCAGAAGCCACCTGTGTCCTAACAGATAGATGCTATGTGGCAGAAGGGGTTTGCTTCCTAGCCAACAGAACGCTGCTAGGTGGCATCCTTCAGAAGCCAACAGGGCCCTAGCAACTGAAGGACACCAAGCAGCAGAAGCTGCATGCATCCTAACAACTAAAAAACGCCAGGCAACTACCTTTACAGGCCACCTGTGCCCTAGCAACAGACAGATGCTATGTGGCAGAAGGTGCCTGTGTCCTAGCAACAAAAGAACAATAGGTAATGGCCTGCAGAAGCTGCCTGG
This sequence comes from Lithobates pipiens, assembly GCF_037356315.1. Classification (NCBI taxonomy): domain Eukaryota; kingdom Metazoa; phylum Chordata; class Amphibia; order Anura; family Ranidae; genus Lithobates; species Lithobates pipiens. The sequence goes on from NW_027507785.1 coordinate 35,583,797, forward strand.
ATTGTAGCAATATAATCTATTCGCATACAAGCAACAGAAGAATGTTAGGTGGTTTCCTTCAGAAGCCACCTACGTCCTAGCAACAGATGGATGCTATCCGGCAGACACTGTCTGCTTCCTAGCCAACAGAAGAACGCAAGGTGGCATCCTTTAAAAGCCATTTGGGCATTAGGAACAGAACGACACTAAGCAGCAGAAGCTGCATACTCCCTAGCAACTAAAGAATGCTAGGTGGCCCCTTCAGAAGCCACCCGTGTCCTAGCAATAGAGGGGCACTATGTGGTAGAAGCTGCCTGAGTCCTAGCAACAAAAGAGCACTAGGCAATGTCCTTCAAAGGCCACCTTGATTCTAGCAATAAAATCTGCCTGTAGCCTAACAGAAAAATGTTAGGTGGCTTTCTTCAGAAGCCGCTTGTATCCTAGCAACAGAGGAATGCCAGGCGACTTCCCTTTTTTGCAAAACGCTTTGCAAATGCTTGCCAAAGCTTATGACCTTTAGATTAGCACCAGTGGTTTAACAATATCAATAGCAGCCCGTGCAGGTGCCATGGGGCCTGGGGTACCAGGGTGGTCCCTTGAGAGAGGCTGTGAACGCTAAACTGTGAAGTTCTCAGTATAGAGGGGGCCGATGTCAGACATATGGAAGGCTAGGCACAGATCCCCTCTATGCAGCAACAAGCATTTAGTGTTGTAACTTCTGCTATAGACTGGAATGTACCCTGTATGTTTAATACAGTCACAAATCCCAGGATTAGTCCTCTGATAAAACCTTATAAAGAAAGCCAAAGAAGCTAGAGATAGCAGAATTAGGTTTGGTCAGAATGGACGACGACGATTTGTTACATAACCAGAACCTTCACTCCCAGCACTGCTCCCTATCAATGAGCTGGCACATTCTGCTGCCCATCCCTGATTTATACATTGCTCATGGTAAGATCAATGACACATTGACTCTGCCAGCTGCTACACAGAGAGGTCAGGGCCCCCGATTGTGCTATGGGGCCCCAAGAATGGAGCACAAGGATTAAACAATGCCACCATGTAAAGATCTCAAATGACGTCCCTGTTGCCCATCTGAGAAAGTTGGCGTGATAGAATATATATGAAACGCATTATTCATTCTTGGTATAACAAACGTGTTTTGTTAGTACATAGAGGATATGGGTGTATTCTTCCTACAGTCCTTCACAAAGGCTGGTGGAGGAATATTGCCTTGCAATAAGTAAACAGTGACTGAGTCACTGCAAATGAAAAGATGTGGCAATTGTCCTCCAGGCCGCACCTCGCCTGTACACAGGGACAGAGCCTTGTATAGGCTGCATTCAGAACAACCAACTTGCTTGAAGCTTTAACCCTCCACCATTGTGTGCCCCCTTGTCCATGCCAAAGGCCTCCTCACGACATTACTGGCTATTAACCTTTATATTCCCATAGAAGGAATGTCCACACAAAGACCTAGAGCTGCTGCACTTTACTGATGTTACTTTGAAGATGGCACTCTCAGTCACGTCACATAGACATGCTATCTGGGGTCACTGGACAGTACTTTAATCAATCACAATCACATTCAATGGATGATCCGCAGCAGTCACATGTGAAAGCATCATGCAGCACATTTTAGTAAGCCATCTTCTCTACTCAGCCTCTTCTATGGTTTAGCCTGGTCTATCTGTTGAGCGCTCTGCTCCTTATAGGTAGTTTTCCTGAGACAGGATCACTGCAGTCATCTCTGGCTTGGTTAGACTTCTCTCAGGTGCTGTGGGGAGGGGGAGGGGGGGGGCGGAGGGAATAGCCTCACTCCAGGGAATACTTAGCCTGATTTAAAAAGGACTTTTGTAGCTCACCCTAGCCTCCACCACTATAAGCCCTTGTACCCACGGTCGGACATTCCGACGGAAAATGTCCAATCGCACCGCGTTGTTGGATAATCCGACCGTGTGTGGGTTTCATCTGTCTTTTTCCGTCAGAATGTCCGACCAACAGAGCTTGAGAGATGGATATAAAATTTTCCGACAACATGATCCGATCGGAATTCTGTACAAACGATCGGACAAAGTGCCATGCATGCTCAGATCAAATTACGAGACCAAAGCTATTGGCTACTAGCCTGATCGTAGTCCCATCATAACAAAATAACGTCATCACGTTACGAACGATCGGATTTTCCGACAACTTTGTCCCACCGTGTGTATGCAACACCAGTTTCGGAAAAAATCTGATGGATTTGTCCGACCGTAGGGCTAAGGGCCAAGAAGTCTACAGCTAGCTCTTCTGGGTGCAGGTCTACATTCTTGTCCTCCTGCCTCATCAAGGACCTGCACTGGCTGAATACATCTGCCTGATGGTGGAGTCTCCCATGCGCCAACTGTCCTAGGGCTCCTCCGAACCTAGCTTTTTTGTGGGCACTGACTCACCGATTACATCACTACAGGAGGGCCCTTACAGGGACCTAGCACCTGATGACACTTCTCTATAACCAGACACTATTCTGAAACAGAGCCACCTAATGGCAGACTAGCTAACTGCACTTACTTACAAGGGGGCTACAAAAAAATAAAAAAATAAAAAACACAACTTCATGGCTTAGCCCGAGCTTGGCCAGGCAAGCTCATGAAAATATTTTCCATTGGGTTTGATTTGCTCGCCAGCCAGCTGCGGTATGAAAATGAGGAACAAGCACATAGATTTTTGGTGGTTTGTGATGGAAGACCTGTAAAAAACACAGTGGCTTGCAAGAGGTTAGCATTTCAGCCTGGCTGCACTAGGGTCGTCAGTTCAAATCTCAACCGTGGCAATACCTGCCTGGAGTTTACATGTTTCCTCTGGTTACTACAATTTCCTCCCACACTCCAAAGACATGGATTCCCTTAATTTGTATAGATTTTCTCTCACTTCCCGTTTGGCTATGGGGCAGGAAGTGAAGGGAAATCTCTGCAATGGGACAGGGATGGTAAAAAAAAAAAATAAACTGACAGGGGCTATAACCCTCCCTTACACTTTCAAAAATGAAACAAAAAAGTGTTGCCTATAGTTCTACTTTAAGCACAAATTTCTGATAATTTTATGTTGAGAAGTAAGAAGATATAACCATGCCAATGGTGCAGCGGAAAACATATAGCGCAGTGAGGAAGGTTTGTGGTCCAGGATGATAGGATAATCATAATTAGAAGTGGTGGTGATGGTGGACCCCCCCACCCCTACGGTTGCGAAATGCCGGCCACCCGCATACCGGAAGCAGTTCGGCCGCTTTATGGGGGCACTAGACTTATTTGCCTCTCAGCCCAGTCCACCACATAAGACTGATGCTACACTAACAGCACAAACCGGTGGGGACTCTTTCCATGCTGCCCCCCTGCAAAGGGCTGCCCTAGGCCTGGGCCTTGTCGGCCTAGGCCAGGATACAGCGTTGGAGCTATGACAGTAGTACCGGTATATTGCACTTAACATGAAAATAGATACCTGATGTTACATTCACTTTAGGAAGACCAAGCTTTTACTCTCGGGGTCACAGTAAATTATTTTACGCTGTGGGCAAATACCTGGCACCATATATTAAACTTTGTATTCGGCAGAAGCAGCCAATAAGTGCCTTGTTTACAAAGGATTGCAGCAACAATGGGCATGTAAGACAAGAGAAAGGTGTAAACTAGAATACACAGAACTTAAATGTCAGCCTGCATATAAGAAACCAAGGTTAGGTTTAACCGATTATAATGTATGTGTAAGTATATCTTGGTAAATGTTTACAAAGGGCCGTGTTGTTCTTTTGGCCGGATACCTGGAATCATAATTGTAACCAAGATGAATCATCTCTATGAATTTTTTTTTTTTTTTTTTTTTTTTTTATAGATTTGCCATGTTTAGCAGGGAGAAGGGAGGTGACCAAGCAATGCTGTTTATATCTGTAAAACACTGAAAGGTGAGGTCACCTACCTGACGAAGTGTGGTCGAGTTCTCTCTGCCACAACAGTGTCTGAACAAAAACCATTCTGCAGCTAAACCGTAAAAAAAAAAAAAAAAAAATTCCAGCATTAAAAGGCCGACTTGAGCTGAAGTGCTAAACAAAAAACAGCTGAAACGCAAATAGTAACTGCCCATTTATTACAGCTGAACTCCAGGCAATGTGTGTGAGCAAGGTGCAGTGTGGTACTGCAGGCAGTAAAGTCCAAGTTAGTTAATAGGTAGGGAGGTCCAACACAACACAGCGAGGCCCAGCGGGTAGGCACACCTGTCCACAGGCACTTTACAAACTGTAACAGTGGTCTGAAGCCTTGAAAGATGCACACAGTGTCTGCAAAAGGGAGCAGAATGTTGCCTGGCCGGTGTACACCCAAAGGGGAGGCTTCCTGAAGAAAGGTGGACATAGTCCCTTAACTGACCCTACTCCTCCAGAACCTGTCTTTACACTAGTCACTCGTGCGCCAAACCCGGGGGGTAGAGTCTTAAATAGGCTCTGCCTGAGCTAAGATGACCACTGAAGTCACATGGGGCCAGTGTCCAGTTAGGTAGCTGCCTCCTTGTGACTAGAGGAAGTCAGAGAAACCAAGTTCCTCACAACTTCCTTCCCCTTCTGCATTACTGCTTAGGTCGAGCCAGATGGGGAAGCTGTCCCTACACTAGCCACTCACATAAAGCGCACCGAACCTGGGAGCTGGCATCTTAAATAGACTCTGCCTCTGCCTACCAAGATGGCCAGTGAAGTCACAAGGGGGCCAGTGTCCAAATCGGATAGCTGCCCCCTTGTGACTACAGGAAGTCAGAGAAACCAAGTTCCTCACAACGTCCTTCCCCTTCTGCATTACTGCTTCGGTCGAGCCAGATGGGGAAGCTGTCCCTACACTAGCTACTCACATAAAGCACACCGAACCTGGGATCTGGCATCTTAAATAGACTCTGTGTCAGGAAGATCCTCCTCACGGACGTCTGAGCGGCGGAAGTCGCAGAAGATCTTTTGCCCAGTTTTAGGAGAGTTACCGCGATCAGCGGTGCGCGCGTGCACGTGCGCGCGGGTGCGCGCGCGGACATTTGACGCAAATTGGCGCCAATAGCGCTATTTAAACTGGAGCCATGCTTCAGTGCTTTGCTGCCTGATCAACAGCGTTCCTGTGCTTCCTGGTGATCCGTATCTGAACCTGAACCTGTACCTGTACCTGTATCCTGATCCGTATCTGAACCTGAACCTGTACCTGTACCTGTATCCTGATCCGTATCGAACCCGGCTTGTTCCCGACTCTGCTGTTTGCTGCCTGCCTCCCCGACTTTGGCTTTGTACCCGACTACTCTTCTGGATTCCGTTTCTGTACCTGATCTGCCCACCTGTGCCTGACCTGGACTGTTACACCATCCGTCAACTGTAAGTTGCTTGCTGTTGTACTACAGGACACCTCCCAGTCCTCCGCTATATTTGGCTGTACTCCTTCTGCGTTTGTAGCCTTCTACCTCTGGCTGCAGACTACTGGACTCTTCCACTTCCGCTTATCCATTGCACCTGCATCCGTTGTTGGACTACAATACCCCTCCGTTGTTTGTCACCTCCTGCAATCACTTGTATGCCGTTGCTGGACTACAGGAACCCTTCTGCTGTCTGCTGAACCTTATCTCACCTTTGCCTGCATTCTGACACCGGACTACAATACACCTCCTCCTTCAACGGTCTTCTGCCTCTACCACCTGCTATCCAGTCAGGCACTTGTGCCCCTCTGTGCTCCTGAGCCCCTGTCACCACTACCAGGGTCTCTCGAGTCAGAGGTTTACGAGAGGCCACTCCCTGCACTCCGGGCTCTGCTTAAAGGTACGTGACACTCTGCCTGAACCAAGATGGCCACTGAAGTCACTAGATGGCCAGTGTCCAAATCAGGCAGCTGCCTCCTTGTGACTACAGGAAGTCAGAGAATCCAAGGTCCTCACAACTTCCTTCCCCTTCTGCATTGCTGCTTCGGTCGAGCACCATCTGCAGTGGGGCATACAGACTGCACCTGCCTACAAGTAAATCTATATCTGCAATAGCCAATTTTGTGTCTTTCCTTAAAAGTAAAATTCCAGGTAACTTATCTTATAAAATGCTACCACCCCCCACCCCCCTCCTAACGCCAATGCTGACTAACCTGTTGAAGAAAGATGTATATACTTGCCCATCTTCAGGCTTCTCTGGACTGGTCACCTGAGCCCCTGTGCCGGCCAATGGTGGCTGCAGGGGAGAGGAGGGAGTGCTGACACCAGATGAGTCAAAGGAGCTTATGAGTAAGGTCATAGCTTTCATTGGCCAGCTATTGTGTATCGCCCTCTCCTCTCCCCTGCAGCCAGTGCTGACTGACACAGGGGGTCACATGTCTGGACCAGAACGGCGTAAAAATAGCCAAGTACTTACACTGATCAGCTATAACTTTATAGGTCACCCACCGAATATTGAGTAGATCCCTCTTTTGCTGCCTAAACAGCCCCGATTCTTCGAGACATGCATGCATGCCACTAAACCTCTGAAGGTAGGTTGTGATCTCTGGAACCAAGCTGTCAGTAGGAGATTCTTTAAGTCCTGTAAGTTGTGAGGTGGCACCTCCCCAGATCGGATTTGTTTTTCCAACACATCCCACAGATGCTCGATAGGATTTAGCTCTGGAGAATTTGGAGGATGAGTCAACACCTCAAACTCATTGTGTTCCTCAAACCATTCTTGGACCATTTTTGCAGAGCGAAAGGGCACATTATTCGGGTGAAATCGGCCACTGTCATCAGGGAATACCATTTCCATGAAGGGGTGTACTTGGTCAACAACAATGGTTAGGTAGGTGGTATGTATCAAAGTAACATTCATATGAATGGCAGAACACAAGGTTTCCTAGTAGAAAATTGTCCAAAGCATCGCACTGCTTCTGCTGCCTTGCCTTCACTCAGTCCAGTTGCAGAAAACAGAACTTGTTTTAAAGTTAGAGTTCGCAATTCACAAGCTCGGAGGGAGGACATCTGACCGGGAACACTCAGAGGACCTAACAGCGATGTGTAGCAGAGTAGTTCCCGGTTGTGCTAACATAGTCTGTCTTGAGGGGAAGAACGTGGCCTGGTCAGCCACTGCGTGCCCAGACTGGTAGGTGTCCAGGAAGGATAAAGTGCCCATATCCATCTGGAACCTCTTCCTACTGCTGTTCACTGTCCCGGCCAGATGGGTGACCTGTCCCTACACTAGCCACATGCTAAAAAAAGTGTACCAAGCCTGGGAGCCAGGGTCTTAAATAGGCTCTGCCTGACCCAAGCTGGCCACCAGGTGATGGCATCCAATCAGATCCCCCAGTGACCCATGAAACCATAGGAGGGACCATGTTCCTCTAGACTTCCCCAACTGGAATGCCGCTCTGGTTGAGCACCACCAGCAGTGTAGAAAATAGACTGCGCCGGCCTACACACCTACCTGACCATCGAAATGATGTAAAAGAAAATGATTCATCAGACCAGGCCACCTTCTTCCATTACTCTGTGGTCCGGTTCTGATGCTCACGTGCCCTATGAAGGCATATTTGGCTGTAGTCACAGGTCAGCATGGTCATGCTGACTGGTCTGGGGCTACACAGTCCGATACACAACTCTTATGCCCATTTATTCTGCTTTTAACACATCAACTTCACAGACAACACATTTATCTGCTGCCTAATAAAGCTTCCTGACTTTAGATGCCATTAGTGTATATCTTTCTTGAAGAGGTTAGTAAAAAAAAAAAAGTGGGTTAGGGGGACAATTTCAAGATTTAGGTGTGTCCTGGAATACTACTTTAAAATCACTTTCCGGACCGCCCACCAAACATTTACTGAGGCAAGGCGGCCCGACTGCCCGAAACAACGTACCGGGACTAGGGGCGCGTGGATGCCGCCGGAGACTCTGGACTCTGCGATTGGACACATCAGGAGCCAATCAGTGGGTCCAGTGGCCTCCTACGATCGTTCGCAGGAGAGGCAGAACAGTGGTCTGTCTATGTAAACAAGGCAGACTGCAGTTCCGTCAGAGGAAGAGAGAGATCTTGCTAATCAGGAACATCAATCTCGCTCTTCCTCCAGTCAGTCCCCCCCCACTCAGTTAGAAAGCACTTACTAGGGACATACCTGGCCCTTTGATCGCTCCTGATGTCAACCCCTTGCCTGTCAGTGTCATTAGCACAGTAACAGTGCATTTTTAAAAAAAATACATTATTTTTTTATCACTGATCATTGTAGTATTGTCACTGGTTCCCAAAAAGTGTCACTTAGCGTCCAATTTGTATGCCACAATGTCGCAGTCCCGCAAAAAAAATTAACACCGATTACCGCCATTACTAGTAAAAAAAAAAAAAAAAAAAAAAAGCCATAAAAATATATCTCATAGCTTGCATGAGGCTATAATTGTCGTACGCCCATTCAAGTTATATATGTGGAAAAGCATTTAATTTTTATTGGATAGGTTTTAGAGCAAAAAAAAAAAAAAAAAGGATTTCCCCCCAAGATTGTCACTGTTTATAATGCAAAAAGAAAAAAAAAAAGAAAAAAAAAAAAAGGAGGGGGGGGGGGGTCGGTGATCAAATACCACCACAAATAAAGCTTTATTTGTGGGGGAAAAAAAAAAAGAAAAAAAAGGAGGACACCAATTTTGTTTAGGTACATTGTCGCGCGACCACACAATTGTCAGTGGAAGTAACAGTGCCATATTGCAAAAAATGGCCTAATCAGTGAAGGGTTAATAAACCCTCGCTTTTTTTTTTTTTTTTTTTTTAAATAAAACATCATATGCACCTCCTCTGTGCAGTTGGTTTTGCACAGAGTGGCCCCGATCCTCCTCTTCCGGGGTCTCTCAGCAGCGCTGGCGGCTCCTCCTCTTCTTGAGTGCCCTGGAGAAGCGCTCTCGTTTGGGACACCCGTGCGGGCGTGCTCCCGAGTCCTGCTGCTGCGTCTATTGACACAGACAGCAGGACTATGGCCCCGCCCCCCAAGGGTCATTGAATTTGATTGACAGCAGCGGGAGCCAAACCCATCTCTCCAAATCAGGACACGAGACACCAGCTGGAGCTGGTGTGCTCGTTACTGTTGCGGGAATTACCGGGCTCAGTTAAGGAAAAGGGGGACTCGGGGGGGGGGGGGGGGGGGCTCTCCTTAATGCATAAAATGCATTAAGGTTAAACACCCTTGAGGGTTTACAACCCCTTTAAGGGAGTAAAACCTTCCAGGGCTGAAGTGGTTAAAGACCAATTTCTCCTTTTTTCAAGGAAAATAGCCTATGCTATCAAGGTGCCCAATATATATTAAAAACCTGCACAGCTTCAATTAAATGTTCATTAAAGTTAAAGTCATATCTGTAGGCCATTTAGGTCCCCCAGCAGCCTGAGCTAAAAACTCCCAGTTAGCAAACCCCATGTCCTGCCCAGGGGCGGACTGACAACTCATGGGGCCCCCGGGCAATAGGAGATTATGGGGCCACACAGTATACACAAACACGCACACACACACAGTATACAATTTCAGTATACACATGTTTTTATTGGCTGAGAAGTTACTGGAGAGGTGGGGCAGCTATAATCTCGGGATTTTTAGACCAAAAGGATGTCGGTAAGGGACATTTCAGAGACAGATGTAAAAAAAAACAAAAAAACAAAAACAAAAAAAAAGATTTTTTACATACTGTCCCTGGTTTTACTGATACTGGCAACCCTGATGGGGCCCCCTAGTGGCCCGGGGCCCTCGGCAGTGCCCGAGTGGCCGAATGGTCAGTCCGCCCCTGGTCCTGCCTTGCTGCTAGGATGGGAAAACCACTGCTTTTTGCTCCAATGCTGGGATGGTTTTGTATATTATATAACACCGTCCTCATGCTTTGGCTAGGTGTTTATTTCATCACCTTGTACCCGAGCATGGAAGGGGCCTTGGAAGAATTTTCCACTTTCAACATGTGGAAAGTCCCTTTAAATAGAACTCATTCTTCTCGGTTTTTCCTCATTCACCCACCACAGAGGAGTAACAGAGCTCGATGTGTGTAAATAGTTCATGAATTGTATAGGACCAGGCCATGGCCCCGGGGGGGACAGAGTGTATGAAATCACTTTCCTCTGGGTGATACATGAATAATTCATCGCCGCTGACGCACGGGGTGTAAACATAGCACAAAAGACATAAACCAGATTACAGGCTCAATTAATGGGTGCAGAAACCTCAGGGAAGAAATGGAAAAACGATTTCAAAAATGTTCTTACTGATGGCGAGAACCACAAGTGAAGACCTTGGAATCTGTAGAACGCTACAGCATTGGATCCACAACACTGCGGAGTGTGGGAAAACCACTCGCATGTTACAGAACGTAAAACACCAGAATCCCAGACCAGGATTTCATTTACGTTTTAGAATGGCCTTGGTTTGTAAAACAAAGATAAAAAAAAAAAAAAGTACTTTGTTCTCTAATGTGTAAAAATATTTTGTGAACAGCTTTACCCCAGATGCCTGCATACTTACCATGTTTCCCCGAAAATAAGACCTAGTGTGATTGTCGGTGATGGCTACAATATAAGCCCCACCCTGAAAATAAGACCTACAAGGACTTTAACTAGGGCTTATTTGAGGAGTAGGGCTTATACTGCAGCCATCACCGACAATCACGCTAGGTCTTATTTTCAGGGAAACAGGGTAGATGTGGCTGTTTTAATCAGCCATGTGAGTTGCTAAATGTTGTACCTTCATTAAATGTAACCAAATTACTACACTTAGAGGCGCCTCTCTTCTCTACTCAGCTGTGACATGAGGCTTCTTGTATATCAAGACATCGCTTATATATCAAGGCAAAATTTATTTAAAAATGTTCCTGGTCTTGCAAAACACTTTCAAACCAAGTTACTTTCAAGCCAAGGTTTTACTGTATTTTTAAAATCATTCATTTTTAAAAAGGTTACAAAAACGCAAAATAATTGAATGGAAGAAAAATCTAAATCCAATCAATATTTGGTGTGGCCATCCTTTGGCTTCAAACCAGCGTTGATTCTTACGATTGCACAAAGTCAGGGATTTTGTAGCATTAGAGTCAAGTGCATGGGTAATAGGTTGAAACACAGTCATTTACTGAAACATCTATGTAGGAGGCTTAGAACTGGGTGAGGAACAGCCAAACTCAGCTATTAAAGGAGTTGTAAAGGCAGAAGGTTTTTTTCTCTTCATGCATTATATGCATGAAGAGAAAAAGCCTTATGTGTAGCAGCCTCCCCAGCACCCCCTAATACCTACCCGAGCCCCTTTTCTTTCCACAATTCCCTCGGCTGCCCGGGACTCTCCTCCCAATTGGCTTGAGACACAGTGGGCGCCATTGGCTCCCACGGCTGCCAAAGTTAGTTAGCCAATCGGGAGAGAGAGGGGGTGGGGCTGAACCACAGCTCCGTGTCGGAATAGACACGCAGAGCTGCAGCTCGGCTCGGGTGCCCCCATAGCAAGCCACTTGCTGTAGGGGCACTTGATAGGAGGGAGGGGCGAAGAGGGACCTGAGAAGAAGAAGAGGACCCATGCTGCCCTGTGCAAAACCACTGCAGAGAGGAGATAAGTATAATGCCATGTACACAAGGCTGGACTTTGACGGACTAGGTCAGACGGTCTTCCCGATGGACTTTCTGAACGAAACAGACTTGGCCACGAATGACCGGACTAAGTCCATTTGAAAGTCCATTAGTTTTGAACGTGATGACGTAAACGGGACTAAACAAGGAAGTTCAATAGCCAATAGCTGCCCTCGCGTCTTATTTGGTTCGTTGGACCAGCACACAGACGAACGGTTTTCCCAATTTTTAGTCTGTCGGATAGATTTGAAACATGTTTTATTTCTAGGTCCGTCGGACTTTTGGAGAAAGAAAAAGTCCACTGGAGCCCACACACGATCGAATTGCCCGACAGAGTTCCAGTGCGCCGGACCAAGTCTGCCAGAAAGTCCGATCGTGTGTACGCTGCATAATAGATTTGTTTTTTTTTTAAAACAAGATTTTACAAATCACTTTATGAGGTTGTGGAAGACAGTTTCAGGTCACGGGTCATACACCATGGTAAGACTGAGCACAGCAACAAGACACAAGGTAGTTACACTGCATCAGCAAGGTCTCTCCCAGGCAAAGGTTTCAAAGCAGGCTTCAAGATGTGCGGTTGAAATTCTTTTGAAGAGACACAAAGAAATGGGTAACGATGAAGAACGTAGACGCAGTGGTCGGCCAAGGAAATGTAATACAGCAGATGAAATACATATAATACTTCCCTTCGACATTAGAAGATGTCCAGCAGTGCCATCAGCACAGAACTGGTGGAACCCAGTAGGACCCAGGTACACCCATCTGCTGAAGTGGTCTTCATGGAAGAATTGCATGAAAACATAGGAACTGGGGCACAGAAAAATTTAAGCAGGTGCCCTATATTGACAAGTCAAAAATATGAAATATTTGGCTGTAGCAGGAGGCAGTTTGTTGGTGAAGGGCTGGAGAGAGGTACAATAATGGGTGTCTCCAGCCAACAATAAAGCATGGTGGAGGTTCCTTGCAAATTTGGGGCTGCATTTCTGCAAATGGAGTTGGTAGATTTGGTCAGGATCAATGGTGTCCTCAATGCTGAGAAATACAGGCAGATACTTCATCATTCCATACCATAAGTGAGGAGTGTGATTGGCCCCAAATGTCTTCTGCAGCAGGACCACGACCCAAAATATACAGCCAACGTCATTAAGAACCAGCTTCAGTGTAAAGCAGAACAAGTAGTCTTGGAAACGATCATTTGGCCCCCACAGAGCCCTGATCTCAACATCATGGAGTCTGTCTGGGATTACAAAGAGACGGAAGGATTTGAGGAAGCCTACATCCACAGATGATCAGTGGTTAGTTCTCCAAGAGGTTTGGAACAACCTACCTGCCGAGTTCCTTCAGAAAAGGGTGTGCAATTGTACCTAGAGGAATCGATGCTGGTTTGAAGGCAAAAAAGGTGGTCACACCAAAATATTGATCTGATTTGGATTTATCTTCCGTTTCCATTTTGTTAATTGACAGAAATAATAATAATAAAAACAAAAAGCACTTCTATTTATGAAGGCATTCATTTACAGCATTTTTTTTTTTCACACATGCCTAAAACTTTTGCACATTACTGTAGATTTGATAAAGGTTTGTGCTAATAGGGTTAATGTATTTTTCACTCTGTTTTCAGAGACATTTTTATTTTTATTTTAACCGCTTCCCGACCGCCTCACGCAGATATACTGCGGCAGAAGGGCACGTACAGGCAGAAATCACATACCTGTACGTTGCCCTTTAAGAGGTGGGTTGCAGACGCGCGCGCCGCCGGGAGCTCTGCGAGCATGATCGCAGGTCCCGAGGACTCGATGTCTGCCGGGATACCCACAATCGTCTCATGGAGAGGAAGAACGAGGAAATGCTAATGTAAACAAGCATTTCCCCGTTCTGCCTAGTGACACTGTCACTAATCACAGCTCCCTGTGATCAGGAGTGGTAAACAGTGTCGTGTCACACACAGCCCACCCCCCCACCCCCACAGTTAGAATCACTCCCTAGGACACACTTAACCCCTAAAGTGCCACCTAGTGGTTAACCCTTTCACTACCAGTCACAATTACACAGTAATTAATGCGTTTTTTATTGCACCGATCGCTGTATAAATGTGAACGGTCCCAAAATCGCGCCAGAAGAGATATGTCCGCCATAATGTCACAGTCACGATAAAAATCACTGATCGCCGCCATAACTAATTAAAAAATATATATATATATATATATTAATAAAAATGCCATGAAACTATCCCCTATTTTGGAAATAACTTTTTCGCAAACCAAGCGCTTATTGCAATTTTTTTTTACCAAAAATATGTAGAAGAATACATATCTGCCTAAACTGAGGGGGAAAAAATGTTTTTTTATATATTTTTGGGGGATATTTATTATAGCAAAAAGTAAAAAATAATGCGGTTTTTTTCAAAATGTATGCAATTTTTTTGATTATAGTGCAAAAAATAAAAACCACAAAAAGGTAAATCAAAAGAAAGCTCTATTTGTGGGGAAAAAAAAAAAAACACGTCAATTTTGTCTGGTAACCATGTCGCACGACCGCGCAATTGTCAGTTAAAGCGCCGCAGAGTCCAGTCGCAAAAAAATGCTCTGCTCTTTGGCCAGCCAAATGGTCTGGGGCTCAACCACTAATTGTATGGTCTTATGGCAGCACCATATTTATGCATTGTTTAAGGGTGTGCCCCCCAAATATCTTGTTTGTTTAACCACTAGGCGTCCGCGTTATAGCCGAAAGGCGGCTGCAGCACGGACGCCAACTGCCGGGAGGACGTCCTCCTGTTTACTTCCATGGTGCATGCTCCCACGGCTGCGCATCGGGGAAATTCTGTGCTGCCCGTGTCCCTTGGACACAGCCAGTCACAGATCGTTGTAAATGGCCAATCACAGAGGCCGTTTACAGAACAATCGGCGTGTACAATGAGAGATGATCTCTCCCTCCTCACACAAAGACAGCATGTGAGGAGGGAGAGACGAACAGCTGCAGCGCAAGAAAAAAACAAAATAAAAAGGAAAATTAAGTGCCCACATGCCCCACTGTCAGTGCAGACTGTCCCCACTGCCACGTATAAGTGCCATCTGTCATCAGTGCCACATAGTGCCATCTGTCATCAGTGCCACATCAGTGTCACTTGTCAGTAGTGCCACATATTAGTGCCATCTGTCATCAGTGCCACGTATCAGTGTCATCTGTCATCAGTGCGACGTATCAGTTTCACGTGTCATCAATGCTATGTATCAGTGCCATCTGTCATCAGTGCCACATATCAGTGTCATCAGTGCCACATATTAGTGCCATCTGTCATCAGTGCCACATCAATGTCACGTGTCATCAGTGCCATGTGTCATCGTCCTGGTGCTCCAGGGCCTTCAAAAGTGTAATAGGTAGTCAAGCAGTTAGATGTGTAATTTATGCTCCTAGAACACATGAAGGTGCTCCCTGCAAGTTGGGCCTCTCTGTGTGGCCAGGCTGTGAAAAAGTCCAACACACGTGGTAGCGTAATACTTTTGTGGTATACACATGCCATGTGAGAGAAATAACCTATTACCATGACAATTTTGTGGAAAAAATAAATAAAAAAAATCTTAATTTTGCAAAGAATTGTGGGAAAAAATAACATCAAAAACCTCACAACGCCTCTTACTAAATACCTTGGAATGTCTACTTTCAAAAAAGGGGTCATTTGGGGGGTATTTGTACTTTCCTGGCTTGTTTGGGTCGCAAGAAATGAGATCGGCCACCAGTACATCAGATGTGATCAATTTTGTATGATTCGCACCACAACTTGTAGACTCTCTAACTTTCACAAAGACCAAATAATATCCACTAATTTGGGTTATTTTTACCAAAGATATGTAGCAGTATAAATTGTGGTTAAAATTTATGAAGAAAAATTTATAATTTCCCAAATTTTATCACAGAAACAAAGAAAAATGCCTTTCTTTTTTTCCAAATTTCCGGTCTTTTTTCATTTATAGCACAAAAAATAAAAAACCCCAGAGGTGATCAAATACCACCAAAAGAAAGCTCTGTGTAGATGAAAAAAAGAATGAAAAAAAAGAACAAAAAAAATCATTTGGGTACAGTGTTGCATGACTGAGTAATTGCCATTCAAAATGTGAGAGCACCCAAAGCACCTTGTTAAGTGATTGAGAGCATTTTTTTTTTTTTTGTTTTTTGTTTTTTTTGTTTTTTTACATGAAAAGTGCATTTTGTGCAAAAAAAAAAGAAGGGTTAAGGATTTTTGATAAAAAAATTAAAAAATGTATGAAAATGAATGAATGGATTGTTTGCCTTCCAAGCAGAGTTCACATTCCATGTCACAGAAGAAGTAACAGGTGTATGCTGTTCGTTTTCCGATGCAAATACCTGAGATCTACACCGAAAGGTGTGACGGGTGACTCACGCCACTGGCTGTCACCGTCATATCCTAAACAAAATGAAATCCTGAGCCGTACATAAGAGCGATGTACAAAACGACACAAGTCAGGAGAACAGAACACGGATTTCAACAGAAGAAGAATAGGAAACCAGTAATGGGTAGGCTGCAAATGCGGATTTCTTTCTGGAAATGTTGGTTACCTGGCTGCTCTGACTTCAATGCATTCCAAGTCCCGGCTCCGGTCTGCAGAGCGTACCTCTCTGATCTGCATACTTTCTTGGATCAGCAAAAAATATCATTGAAGCCAGGGGAACAGCATTAAAGCCAGGCAAGTAGCATTTTCAGAAAGAGGTCAGCAGTGGCAACCCCTGTATTACTTCTAGTAATGGTTTTCCTTAAGGCTGACCGACAGCCTTCCCTTCAGTTCTGCACAGTTGTACAGACTCCTCCCTTACTGCTCCGATTTCACTGCACACTGCGAGCAGTGTTCATTTCGTCTACTAAATGAATACTATTTTAGTCGACTAAAATACGACTAAAAACAATTGAGATGACTAAAATACGACTAAAACTAAAAACAATTGAGATGACTAAAATACGACTAGAACTAAAATGGCATTTTAGTCAAAAGACTTAGCCCTTGTACACACGTCGGGATTTTGTCCGACAGATTTTGTCCGAAACTTGTGTTGCATACACACGGTCGGACAAAGTTGTCGGAAAATCCAGTCGGTCGGAACGTGGTGACGTTATTTCGTTACGACGGGACTACATTCAGGCTAGTAGCCAATAGTTTTGGTCTAGGAACTTGATCTGAGCATGCGTGGCACTTTGTCTGATCGGAATTCTCTACAAACGATCGGACAAAGTCCAATCGGATCATGTTGTCGGAATATTTTATAGCCCAGCTCTAAAACGGTCGGATATTCCACACACTGTCGGATTATCCGACAACACGGTCCGATCGGACATTTTCCGTCGGAATGTCTGACCATGTGTACAAGGGCTTAGACTAAAACTAAATAGAATTTTGACTTCAAAGTGAACACTGGTCTGTAGTGCGTGTTCATACCTCAATACCATAAATAATAACATAATTGGTTTTTCACTCCAGGCGTATATAATACATTTGGAAAGTGTAGAGAAGTGTTAACTAATGCATTACAATTCATTTACATCCATTTGATTTTAGACGACTAAAATTAGTTTTAGTTGACTAAAATGTACCGAAGATTTTAGTCTGCTAAAACGTAGAACCATTTTATAGTCGACTGAAATCTACTGGAGATTTAGTCAACGAAATAAGGCTAACACTAAAAAAATTGCAGAAGACTAAATCTAACCTGCCATTTTATTCCCAAGACTGAAACTAAATTGAAATTTGCGGCCAAAATTAACGCCGACTGCGAGCTTCTCACAATGTACAGGACAAGCTACAGCGAGTTACACAGAGCCAAGCCCATTTCCCGGCTAGGGAACAACCAGCATCCATACCTCCCAACCGTCCCAGATTTTGGAGGGACTGTCCCTGATTAGGAGCAACGTCCCTCTGTCCCTCATTTGTCCCTCATTTTGGTCTGATCTATATAGTTGTATATAAAATGCACTTTTTATCCATCAAAAAAGTGTTTCCCAGCGCTAAACCTTTCATCTGATTTCTAAACTGCTGCATTTGTAATTTCCAAAAGCCAATATAAAGGAATAGTAGCAATAAAAAAAAAAATAAAATAAAAAAAAACACATGAGAATCACTTAGTGGGTGTAACCAATAATTTTTTTTGTACAATTCTCCTTTAAGGGGGCGTGGCAGGGGGTGTGCCCTACACCTAAACACTTTTGCGTCCCTCATTCCCATCTCAGAAAGTTGGGAGGTATGAGTCTGATCTCTTACCCCTCCAGCCTGGGTGTACCCAGGGACCCACACCTGCACCCACATATCATCGGCTTTGTCAATATAGCTGTATGTCCCAATAAAAATAAATGGGGCATTGGAATGGGGATGCACGGAGCCTTGTGAGGAAGTGGGAGCTGAAACTCTCTAAAGAGAAAGTCGCTCCCCCCCCCAAAAAAAACACGACATGACAAACGTGGCATGTCAGGGGGTCACCTTCCATTACATTGGGTGAAACTCTGTTTTAGTCTGCAGATGGATGAAATAAAGCAGATATAAAAGTGGAGAAGTTACTTTGTATACCTCCATCTTGTGCTGAACAATGTTTACAAACACCGTCAGATTTTGCAACTTCACACTTTCCAGCAATACTCTGTCAAAATGACAGCCGGGAGTTGCTGTGTACATTTAGAAGAGGGGAGCAGCAGCGGGATAGAAGGACACGACCTACTACAAAAAAAAAAAAACCCTGTGCACTTCCATTCATTTTTTGGGGGGAATTTTCTAGAATTGTCATGAAAACAGCAGTTTCCTGGCTGATCACGTGACATTTTGGGACTCGTTTCTCATCTGTTCTGGCATTGATGGACTACAGAAAACGGTGTTAATGGTTATGATGTCCAGCAGTCTCTGACTTGATGTGATTGTAGCTGTATTAGGGCAATTGTTAGGGCCGTCTTTAAGGCAGGGCAAAAGGGGCAGCTGCCCTGGGCCCTGTCATTGTTGTGGGGCCCAAAGCAGCTGACTCATACTTGCCAACTATCCCAGTTTACATTCCCTCGTCCCTTGAAGTTTTAGTCCTGTGCTGCTACTAATGCTGCCCAGCTCTGCCCTATTGTTGTGTACAGATGACTCACCTGCATACCCTGTGTTTACATGTAAATACTGGCATTCATATGCAGGGCAGGACTTACCATTGGGCTTGACTGGGCTCAAGCCCATGGGCCCCACCCAATAGGGGGCCCCGCCGAGATACATAGCTGAGTGTTCTCGGCTCCGCTCCGCTCACAGTCACGCCCAGTCCCGCCCAATGATGGACATAACACAGGGACTGGGCGTGACCGTGAGCCAAGCTGAGTACACTCGGCTACTCTCGGCTCTGGTCAGAACTGCGAGAGGACCTGAGAGCCGCCGAGAGGATCCGAGAGGACCCAGCACCATTTTTAAACTTCAAGACTGCAATGACAAGGCTACAAATGATACTGGGGCAAGGCTTCAAATGACAAGGCTACACTGACAAGGCTGCGAATGACACTGACAAGGCCGCAGATGGGCACTGATAAGGCTGCATTGATGGGCATTTAAATGTAAGTTTTTTTCCTTAAACTTCCCTCCTAAACTCGGGGTGCATGTTATACGCCGGCGCGTGTTATACGCCAATAAATACAATAATGTATAGAAGGTAGGGCCCGAAAGGGACTAAAGCCCAGGGGCCCCCACCACCCTAAGTCCTGCCCTGTTCATATGTAAATAGCAGTGACAAGCATATGTAAATAGCTATGGCCAACTACATTGATATGTAAATAAAGGCAGCATTCATAGGCTTATCATGCCCCCCTGCAGTGAGGAGAAGATGTGCTGTAACCTATAGCAACCACTGAGCAGTATTACTGTACAGCAATCTCTAGCAGCCAATCAACAAGCAGAAATGTGCTGTAACCTCTAGCAACTAATCAGTGAGCCTTAAGGACTGTTGTAACCTCTAGCAACCAGTCAGTAAACAGTAATGATATGCTACAACCGCTGGGAACCATCACAATCACTGCCTGATCTGATACAGTAAACTGATTTTAAGTCTAGCTGCTATTTATTGTATGTCTCAGAGCAGGTGGAGAGCGAAATTGAATGGGGGGAGGGGGGCCCTAAGAAAATTTTTGCCCAGGGTCCAATCAATATTAAAGACGGCCCTGGCAATTGTGCCAGAGAAAATTGAGGACTGTCCGATACTTTTTTTTTTATTTGCACCAACATACAATTTTTCAAGACAAGCTTTTGGGACGTGTCCCCTTCTTCAAGGTCCAAGCAGTACCGATTCACACATTTTTAAAGCAGAATTTAAAAAATAAATAAATAAAATAAAAAAACACATCTCTGGAGGGAAAGGAGAGAGAAAAAAATAAATAAAAAGAAAGAACAAACACACACACACACACACACAAAGTCTCTTCAGATTGCAGAGTGAGCCCAGGCCAACGTAATGACACACCCTCCCCAGGGGTGTATGTCCATGACAACCTGGGCTCACAGGAAGTGGGTTGAATGATGCCCAGAAAAGAACGGAGAAGGAAGCGACTATTAAGGCAAAAGCAGCTTTGTTTTTTGTTTTGTTTTTTTCTCCATGTACGGCAATTTATTTAGAAGAAATAACAAACAAAAAAGAAAAAAAACACAAATGAAAAAAAAAAGAAAAAAATTACACAAAAAACAAAAACAAAAAACAATAAAGATACTGAGGTTCTGCAATGAATCCCTGTTTGTGTGTACAGCCTGTAGAAATCTAAAGGCACTGCACAGGGATTGTGCGCTTCTGGTCCTTTCCATTCCAATCCATCAGCCTGCTCAGTGACTGAACACAGACTGTGTGTGTGAGACGCACTGATCTCATCTCGGCAGATGCCGACTCCACGTCATCGGGAGCCATCGGAGGGTGAATCTACCAATCACTACATGAAATACACACATGACCACATACAGTATAAGAGCAAGCACATCAAACATTTAAAAAAGGGGGCATCAAAAATGACTTTCACCTAAATGTTACAATAATGGTTCCTGCTGTGAAAATACATCACTTCATTTTTAAAGTTGGGCTCCAGCCTTCCCCTTCAATCTTACAGTTGTGCCGGCATCTCTCCAGTCTTATAAATGGCTTCCTCTGATTTCACTGCACACTGCGAGCGTCTCACAATGTGCATTAGAAGCTGCAGACAGAGCCCACTGACTGCAATTGGGACTGAGAACTCTTGAGGAGTACTGAGGCCGGGGGCTGGGATGTTTATCAGCAGCTACGTACAGCACCCCCCCTGCCAGCCCCTCGCACCAGCCATGATCTGTCTGCCATTGATAGAGAACCAACGGTCCCAGGATTAAAACGACCAGCAAGGTTATTTATTTTGGAAATGCCCTTAATCCCATCATTTAAAAAAACTGCAGAGTAAAAGTTAAAAGCGGAGTTTCAGTCATAAAACAAATTTTACAGTAATCAGCTGCATCAAATATAAAGAACAACCTTTGGGAAAAAAAACATTACTCACCTTTTCAGGTTTGTTGCTAGGGGGTCCCTCGTAATCTGCCTCTTCCTTTCCCTGATGCCTGGCGCCATTTCCCTCGGCGCCCGTGCTCACTTATGCTCCTGGGAGAGGCTTGTCATCATTTCCCAGGAATCAGTGGGCAGCGCCGTGGGCTTCGTTGCCATCAGAACGGGGGCAGGCACTTCTGACAACGACATCCGTTCTGATAGCAGCGTCAGACGTGTACGGCGCTGCGCTGTACATACTGCGCATGCACGAGAACGGGCAGGTGCATGCTGATCGCTCAGCTGCACCAAAGCCCAGAAGATAGTGCCTGTGGGCTTCACCTGCCCACAAGCAAGATGGAAATGAGCAAGAACAAGGAAAACATGAAACATATCCTGCTCAAATAAATCGGCAATCGAGCAGCGATTAAAAAGATAAACGTGAGTGCTAGTAATAAAAAGTCTTTAAAATGAAGATGTTCCACCCGTGAAAACATTATTTTTTTGGGTGAACTCCGCTTTAGGGAGCAGGATTCCAAAAAACAACAAAAAAAACTCACCTACCCACTGTACCATCTGTCTGATGCTGCAGCTGTACCCTGTGGGCTCTAAGCCCAAGAACTAAATGATCACGTGACTTCTGACTGCTCAGTTCTCTGGTCAGCTATGAGCACAGAGAAGTGACTGTCAGTCACCGCTCACAGGAGTGCCAGGCTGGGGAGGGAGCTGCCGGTCAGACATCTGGGTGGATCCTGACATTATTGACATGACTGCTCAGTTTTCAAGTCCGCTACAAGCACAGAGCGGTGACCATCAGTAATTGCTCTGTGCTCTGCCCCTCCAGTGCTCACTGGAGTGTCAGGCTGGGGAGGGAGGTGGGAGCTGGACACGGAGAGGCCAAGCCAGCTGCCAGTCAGGCATCTGGGTGGATCCTGACATTATTGTCAGGATCCTCTTACAGAACGGAGCTGATCTGACACCAGCCGGAAGTGGACTTTAGAGCGCTGCATCTGGGTCACAGGAGCTCAAAAGTAACTGTACCCACTAGAGAAGTATGACCATAGGAGCTTTGACCATAACTGCTCTTACACACACAAAAAAAATAAAAAGAAGAGAGAGAGAAGGAAAAGAAAAAGAAAGAAAAGAAGAGAAAAAAAAGAAGAGAAAGAAAGAAAAGAAGAGGAAAAAAAAGAAGAGAAAGAAAGAAAAAAGAGAAAAAAAAAGAAGAGAAAGAAAGAAGAGAAAAAAAAAAAAAGGAGAAAAAAAAAAGAAGAGAAAAAAAGAAAGAAAGAAGAGAAAAAAAGAAAGAAAGAAGAGAAAAAAAGAAAGAAAGAAAGAAAGAAAGAAAGAAAGAAAGAAAGAAAGAAAGAAAGAAAGAAAAAAAAGAAAAAAAAGAAAAGAAAGAAAGAAGAGAAAAAAGAAAAAAAGAAAAGAAAGAAAGAAGAGAAAAAAAGAAAGAAAGAAGAGAAAAAAAGAAAGAAAGAAAGAAAGAAAGAAAGAAAGAAAGAAAGAAAAAAAAGAAAAAAAAGAAAAGAAAGAAAGAAGAGAAAAAAGAAAAAAAAGAAAAGAAAGAAAAGAAAGAAAGAAGAGAAAAAAGAAAAAAAAGAAAAGAAAGAAAGAAGAGAAAAAAAGAAAAGAAAGAAAGAAAAGAAGAGAAAAAAGAAAAGAAAGAAAAAGAAAAAAGCAGCCCTATAGGAGAAAACTTTTTAAATACTATACTTGCCTTTCCTCATCGGGCAGAGGTGACCTCTTCATTCTGCCGTTGAAGTCCTGGGGAACGAGGAGCACCTTAAACCCCAAAAGACATGGCAGCAAGATCTGGTGTATTCTACATTTTCCAAATCTCAGCAAAGGATGACCCTCACCTAGGCATTGCAGCGAAAATGTTATAGATGTTATAATTGCAGTAATTGGCGAGCCAGTCAGTCCTGACAACACAAAAAAAATAAAACACACCTCTGGTATTGGCCCATCTACAGAACACAGCAATCCATCCATAAGCAGAGATTTATAAATAGTGGAATTAGTCAGTGACAAGGTGAGGGGTGACATGCTCCATCATTAGACAGCACTGGGCCGGTTCCTCGTGTCATCCTTACATCTGCCTGACGTGATGCGATTCCTGCATCAGAAGCAGCCATTAGTATTCTGCGCCCGAGGCTGAAGTCGTACGCGCCATTTTGAGGAGAAGCCAAAATTCATTTTCATTCTCCCATTAGCAATGCTGACGAGGCAAGGCTAAAACATGATACAGATGGCTGCTGGCATTAACAAGAGAGGTGCTGCCAACATTGTACAGTGAACCCGATCTCACAAACAATGCCGGTAAAGAACTCGCAAGACAGATTTCCCAGTATTGCTCCAGTTTAAAAAAAAAAAAAAGGAAGAACGCGGTCCATAGAGGAAAGGAGCAGTGATGTACTACAACATTACCAATGAGGAAGCACAGCCCGCATATGTAACAGATTGTTTATACATTATTATTTCAAGGTGTTTGCATAGCGCCATCAATTTACACAGCGCTTTACATATACATTGTACATTCACATCAGTCCCTAACCTCAAGGAGCTTACAATCTAAGGTCCCCAACTCCCATTCATATACTGGGGCCAATTTAGACAGAAGCCAATTAACCTACCAGCATGTCTTTGAAGTGTACATATTCAGAACCAGTGGCGGCTGGTGCTTTTTTTTATTGGGGGGCGGCAAACAAACCATAAGTGTGAACACCCTTTTATAACCGGGGATGTAGAGGTGTTCAGAATTAGGCAATCACATTCAAAAACGCATGTTAAATAGGAGTCGGTACACACCTGTCATCATTTAAAGAGGAACTGCAGTCTGCTCACGTAATTTGTAATAAAAATATCTTTGCCATTCTGAAGCTTCCTTTCAGCCAATTTGCATATTATTTTATATATTCTGCGATTCTGTACTTGCCAATTATGCTGCAGAAATCTCCCTCCACTGAGTCTGGCTGCAGCCATTTTAACTGTGGGCAGCTGAAGATGCTGCCTATTCACTTCCTGGATTTACACACCTGCAGCTCTCATTGGCCCTCTTATTACTCACCCCGCCTCCCTTCCTGGCAAACTCTCACGAGAGTGAGAGAGAGCGGTGCATAATGTCATGAGCCTAGACTTTTTCCCCAGACAAGATAAAGGACATGGGCTGTACAAGGTATTTACTGGCAGAAAAAAAAAATTACTATCCAAAGTTAAAACAACAAGGGCAGAAGATTTAATAGATAAAAAGTTGAAAAAAAAAATAACTGAAGTTCCGCTTTTAAAGTGCCTCTAATTAACCCCAAATAAAGTTCAGCTGTTCTAGTAGGTCTTTCCTGACATTTTCTTAGTCACATCCTACAGCAAATGCCATGGTCCACAGAGAGCTTCTAAAGCATTAGAGGGATTTCATTGTTAAAAGGTATCAGTCAGGAGAAGGGTACAAAAGAATTTCCAAGGCATTAGATATACGATGGAACAGAGTGAGGACAGTCCTCATCAAGTGGAGAAAATATGGCACAACAGTGACATTACCAAGAACTGGACGTCCCTCCAAAATTGATGAAAAGACGAGAAGAAAACTGGTCAGAGAGGCTGCCAAGAGGCCTAAAGCAACATTGAAGGAGCTGCAGGAATATCTGGCAAGTACTGGCTGTGTGATACATGCGAAAACAATATCCCGTATTCTTCATATGTCTGGACTATGGGGTAGAGTGGCAAGACGGAAGACTTTTCGTACCAAGAAAAACATCCAAGTCTGGCTACATTTTGCAAACACACATCTGACGTCTCCCAAAAGCATGTGTTATGGTCTGATGAATCCAAGGTTGAACTCATTGGCCAGAATTCCAAAAGATATGTTTGGTGCAAAAACACCACATCACCAAAACACCGCCATACCCACCGTGAAGCATGGTGGTGGCAGCATCATGCTTTGGGGCTGTTTTTCTTCAGCTGGAACGGGGGCCTTAGTCAAGGCACAAAACCTTCAGGCTTCTGCTAGAAACATGAACAGGAACTTTATCTTTCAGCAATACGACGACCCAAAGCATACATCCAAATCAACAAAGGAATGGCTTCACCAGAAGAAGATTAAAGTTTTGGAATGGCCCAACCAGAGTCCAGACCTGAATCCCATTGAAAACCTGTGAGGTGATCTATAGAGGGCTGTGCACAGGAGATGCCCTCGCAATCTGACAGATTTGGAGTGTTTTTGCAAAGAAGAGTGGGCAAATATTGCCAAGTCAAGATCTGCCATGCTGATAGACTCATAAATTAATATCACTTTGCCCATTGACCCCAATGCATTTTACCTGAAAACTTGACAAAAACTTGTGTTTTTTTCGCAGAAGTTTGAGCACAATAAAAACAGTCATTTGCCCTCATCTCTAGCACCGGATATTGGATTATTGGGCTGGGGGGGTTTATAGTGGGAGTTTAAATGAGGCACATATGTACATGCGCCTCCATCCCTAATCTCTAAAAACAATTGAGGGGGGGTTTGGGACTTTGAAAGAGGCAAGCGACAACCAACGAGGTAAAAAAAATGTATGAACATGTTGATTTACATGAGCAAATAACATGGTGCATTGCAGTTGGTACATAACGTAGGTATTGGTCATCATCTATATACACACACCATAGAAAAGTTGCAGCTTATGCATATATGTGAGTATCATCATAGCACGTTGCAGTTGCATAAGACAATATATTCCATGTCAAGGGGGTCAGTTAAAATAGCAAAATGTGCATAGTATGGTCTAAATGAAAAAGTAACCATTAGAGCTGCACGATTAATCGCTATCGCGATTTTTTTTTCCTGTTGCGATCTTGACAAAGTATTTCCCGATTCTTTCTATGCAGAGAATTCTCTCTGCTTTGCTAAAGCCGACAGCTGTCAAAAGAAAGGGGAAAAAAAAAAAAAAAAACGGGCAGTCTGCCAAGAATCGCAACATTCTTTAGCAGTGAAACTTAAGTATAAACATTGTAACGATTTGTCCTTTAGATTAAAAGGAATACACTTTGCTGTGTAAATGAGGGACATTTAACCACTAAACCTTTTTCTGACTTTTTTGACAAGTTAAAATCCTTTTTTTTGCTAGAAAATGACTTAGAACCCCAAACAATATTACACTTTAAAGCAGTTCCAGCCAAAAGTGGAACTTCTGCTCATCGGATTCCTCCCCCCCTCCGGTGCCACAATTGGCTCCTTTCAGGGGGGAGGTGGGTGCAGATACCTGTATAATAAAAATAAAATAATATAATTAATCTTAATCCATAAACAAAATCTGTGAAAGTGAATAAGTGTAAGCAATAATTATTTAAAAAAAAAGTAAAAAATTTAAAAAAAATATATAAAATTGAAAGTCTTTGGTGAAAAATAAACTCTAGTTTTTTTTTGTGAAAAAAATAAAAATAAACTCTAGAACGAAATTGATAGCAGATTATTTTTCTTAAAACAAGGACACAGTGCTTCCAAGTGAAATCCACCACCACATGCAACCCTTGGGGATTGACGGCTTACCAGCTTGAAAGCCCAAAGAGCATATCACAGGAAGGTAGCCAATGGATGTCAACCACAGGGGCTCAATCCCAGACCAAACCAATGCTTCAGAAAATCCCAACTCCAACATACACGGGGGGGATACCTTAGCAGGCTCTCATATAACGGGTTACTCCGGAATGAGTGTCAAATAGCCCAGAAGAAAGAAGCCATTCAGAGTAAAGTATCGCTTAAACATTTATTAAAAAACAGAAGGTAACACACTTACAATTTGCAAGATCAAACTAGCATCAGTTAGCCGGTCGGCTAAGCATGGATGCCCGTTCACTACGACTCAGTGCGTGGCGACGTCAGCATGCCAAACTCCTCCCGACGCATGTTTCGTCAAAAAATTACATCGTCTGGGGAGTATTTGTAGCTGCTGGCTTTTAATATTTTTTTTTCTTTTAGGTTCACTCCTACTTTAATGAAAAAAGAAAAAAAAAAAAGCTAACCAGTAAAGTTAGCCCAATTTGTCTTTGCATAATGTGAAAGATTTTACGCCGTGAGAATACTGAGATCTTTTTATTCTAAGCAAAAAAAGAAAAAATTGTGATTCTCATTTTGCCCAGAATCGTGCAGCTCTAGTAACCGTATATTGGACACATGGCTGCATCCTGTAAGACAACGCATTTCATGGACTTGCTCCACTTCCTCAGGAGCGGATGCTAACATATGTAAGACATGTTACTCACATATATGCATAAACTGCAACTTGTCTATGGTGTGTGTGTATATAGGAGATGACCAATACCTACTTATGTACCAACTGCAATGTGCCATGTTATTTGCTCATGTAAATAAACATGTTCATACATTTTTTACCTAGTTGCTTGTCGCTTGCCTCAAAGTCCCAAACCCACTCAATTGTTTTCAGATATTGGACTATTGGTCCAATGAGCAGCCGGGTGTCCCTGGTAGCCATGGAGTCACTGTTCCCTCTATGCAGAGTGGCAGATGTGTGTAAAGCACAAGACTGGCTGAACAGAAATACAAATTTTTCTGCAACTGAAACACTTTGTAAAAATGCATTGTGGGTGTCGGCGGTCGGCGGTCTTCCTGGTATATCTTTTTAAACTATGAAAATGGGCACAGATGCAAAGTAAAGTGAATCTAATAATGGAGCAAATATTGTTTTTATAAGTGAAAGAGGAAATGTGTCGTTTTCAGGTCTCTGCCTCCCATTCCAGTACAACGCACTGT